>NW_012267322.1:7953267-7967862 GCF_000151885.1 Dipodomys ordii | reverse complement strand
GGGACGCAGCCCCGGGACCCGCCTGCCTCCCCCCCGGCCCGGGCCGCTGGGCAGCACTAACGCGGCCGCGGGGGAAGCTTCTTTTTGTGTGTTGTTCTTTCGGTGGAGAGATGACATATTTCTGGAACCTGGACGGTAGGAGCGGGGTGGGGTGGAGGTCTGGGGCCGTCGGCGGGAGGGCGGCCCCCGGGGCCGAGGACAGGCCCAATCGGAACGTCACTCCGCTGGGCAGCTGAGCCTGGAGGAGCGGGGAGTCGGCGTGGCCCGCGCCCCCCGGCCGCCGGCCAACACCTGCAGCTTAGGTTGGGGGTTTTCCATGGCCAGTTAACGCAAGAGCCTCAGCTGCAGCCTGCGGATGCGTCCTCCACGTCTGAGTCACAAGCACTTTGCAGCATTAGAGGGGCCATCACCAAACAGCCGAAGGCTCTGAGCTTTGGCCCCTGTGTGACTGTCCCCCAGACACCCCCACCTGCCTACCAACTCTTCACGTTCTCCCAGTTGAAGTCCATTGCCCCGCCCCAGCCCGACTTCCTCCAGGAAGTCTTTCCTGCTTGCCTTGATCCCCAGTGGCAGGAGAGCCAGACACTGGGGTGGGGAATGATGCTTGGGGTGCCAAGCCTGGGCCAGACAGTCATGTGACTGAAAAGTGCAAAGGTTGGAGGCTGATGGCTTCCAAGATTCAGCCATGGGATTCAGTCAACTCCCTTCAAAGAGACCAGAGGGATGAGAGGTGAGAATAGATACGTGGGCACAGAAACCCGTAGTGAGTGCGCGCAGTAAACCAGGAAGTCCAAAAAGTGGGAGGGACCTAGTGTGCACACTCCCACTCACCAAGGGATGGAAGAGAATATGGGAGACACCCATCCAGTGGAAAGGTAAAAGTACTAACCCATCTACCTCGGGGATGACCTTCAAAAGCATTGTTAAATAAATGAAGGCTGTCACAAATGATCCCATATTGTTGGATTCTATTTGGAGGAAATGTCCAGAATAGACAGATCTTTGGAGATCAGGTTCTAGCTTGGGCCTGGTGGGGCTGGGAGAATAGGGAATGTTTGCCATTGATACAAGATTCCTTTGAAGGGAGGATAGTGGTTATGATTTGGGTCGAGCAGGTCACTGAGGCGCTGGGGTATGTTCTGGAAGGTTCACCTTGTCCCTGGTGCCCGGCCCCCCCCCCTCCCGGCTTACCCACAGCTTTGCTGCCACAGCCTTCTACCATGCTTTGCCTCACCACAGGCCCTTTGAAAAAGCCAGGAGGCCACCTCTGGAATCATGAGCCTTAGAACCTTTTTCTTCTTTTAAGTTGTGGGTGTCGGGTAATTTGTCACAGTCAAGAAAAGCTGACTGCCACAGTTGTGTAGGTTTGTTCTTAAGCGTAAATATCACAATATGGGAATTTGTAAGAGACAACTTAAGAAATGCTTTTGTGGGGCCCTGTAAATTAACTAGAACCCCCCCAACTTTGTATCTTTGTCCTTTGATCTAAGCTGTTCTCTGTTACAGTCAAGTTGGTCGCCGTCACCTTAAACTGCCCTTCAAACAGGCAATGCCTTCTTAAAAGCCAGGGGCCTGTGGCTCACACCTATAATCCTAGCTGCTCAGGAGACTGAGATCTGAGGATTGTGGTTTGAAACCAGCCTGGGCAGGAAAGTGGAGAGCCTGTAGTAACAGTGTGGCTCTGTTGGTAGAGTGCTAGCTCAGGGACAGCGCCTAGGACCTGCGTTTAAGCCCCAGAACAGGCACAAAAACAAAAAGAAAGCAGTTACAAATTGAAGGGACCACCTTGTTCCTATTTTGTTCCAGTAATAAAGTGGTAATAAGGTTTCTGGAGCTCCTCCAAGGACAAAGACCGAGGGAATGGTCAACCAAGCCTTCCCTGCAACTTGGGACTGTTTTAACACTGCAAACCGTTCTTACCACCAGCCCCCAATTCTCTCTATTTAACCTGAGATGGATGTCTGCACCTGGGAAGATGGTTGAAGATGTACTGAAGTGCTGTCTTCCCATAGCTGTGATATAATAAATCTCCCTTCTCTGCCCTTCTCCATGGTTCTTTATTTGGCATGTGGGGACAAGTGGCCAGACCTAATTTAGGACTCCTGGATTGTGGGCCTGGGGTCTAAACACCAGATTTTGAATTGATCTCAACAGAGTTCTTAAAAAATCATCAGGGACCAGGAAAGCCCAGCAATCAGTAGATAGGCACGTGTTCCTCATGGGTTGATTCACTTGGTTTTTGACCCATTGACTACAGGACTGTGAACTGTGGAACTCATCTCTTCTAAGCCCTGTGAGAATTCTGCTTGGTAGAAGGCCCCTAGGCAGCCAGGATGAGCTCTGTGTGTGTGTGTGTGTGTGTGTGTGTGTGTGTATGTGTGTGTGTGTGTGAAGTCCTGAATGTTTCTAGAATGCAGCCTGCTGGGGGCAAACTTCAGAATAACCAGGATGCCTGAGACCAGCCTGAGCAGTTAGCTAGAGACCCTATCTAAAAAACAAATACCCCCACCCCACCCTCAAAGAAGTGGGGTGTGTGGCTCCAGTAGAAGAACACAGACATACCTGCAGCCTCACTAAGTAAGGCCCCATAGTTACCTGCAGGCTTTCTAGAAATGCAGAATCCCAGGCCCCACCCCAGCCTACAGAGCCAGAATGGGCGGGTTATGTGTGTGTGGTGGTGGTGGGGGGGCGGGGAGTGTTTCTCACCACACTTCAGTTTCTGTAACCTAGGCTTTCTAGGGAGTTTCTCTATCAACCACCTGTGGCACTTTGAGTTGTACTGGCCTAGATACTGGATGTCAGATGGGCTGGACCATGTGTTAGAGGAAAGATGAAGAAGGTAATTAAAAAGAACTAGAGCCCAGGGCTCCTGTCTGTCTAATTCAAGCTATTCAGGAAGCTGAGATCTGAGGATCAAAGTTCAAAGTTCAGCCTGGACACGAAAGTCTGTGAGACTCCAAGCAACCACTAAATAGCTAGAGATGGAGCTGTGGCTCACGTGGTAGAGTGCCACCTTAAGTGAAAGTAGCTCAGAGGTAGCACCTAGACTCTGAATTCAAGCCTCAATAACCAGGGGCGGGGTGGAGGGAACAACACCCCAAACCCTATAACTGGAGGTCTGTGGAACTGGGAACAGAGACTGTGTTATTTCCTTGGTGGGGGGGGGGGGAGAAGAACAGT
This sequence comes from Dipodomys ordii, assembly GCF_000151885.1. NCBI lineage: Eukaryota > Metazoa > Chordata > Mammalia > Rodentia > Heteromyidae > Dipodomys > Dipodomys ordii. The sequence continues at coordinate 7,964,682 of NW_012267322.1, read as the reverse complement.
CCATCAGTGAAATCAGGCTGAAGCCCTGTGAGAAGGCAGCTCATCCAGTTCTTCCCACACTGGGTGGAGTGGCCCCCAGAGCCCCCAGCACCCCCAGCTCCATCAGGCACAGCTGATTACTGCTTCCTGGCCCCCAGCCTACTGCTCTCTGAGCTGAATTTGTATTCACGTAAATATTTAAACTGAGCCTACTTGAGGAAGACGCTGGCAGAGAGACTGGCCCTACTCTTGTTGGGTGAAAAATTAGTTAAGGCCCTCAAGGGGGTAGGCAGCAGGAAACTTTTTTAAATGTTCCTTTTTTCTTTTTGTGCTAGTGCTAGGGCTTGAACTCAGGGCTGTAAGCTTTTTCCCCCCCTCAAAGCTAGCATTCTGCCACTTGAGCTATACCTCCATTTTTGGCTTTTTCCTGGTTCATTAGGAATAAAGAATCTCATAGCCAGTGCTGGGAAGGTGGCTCAGTGGTAGAGTGCTTGCCTTGCATGCATGAGGCCCTGAGTTCAATTCCTCAGCACCACATAAGCAGAAAAAGCTGGAAGTGGTGCTATGACTCAAGTGGTAGAGCACTAGCCTTGAGCTGAAGAGCTGAGGGACAGTGCCCAGGCCCAGAGTTCAGGCCCCATGACCGACAAAAAAAAAAAAAAAAGTCTTATAGCCTTCCCTGCCTGAGCTGGCTTTGACCTAATATCCTCAGTTCTCAGCCTCTAGAGTAGCTAGGATGGCAGGTGTGTGCCACCAGTACCTGGCAGGATAGGACAAAAGGAAAAGGAGATTCCCCAGCAAGTTGAGGTGGTGGCCAGCCTCCTGGTTGTGTCCCAGAGCTGCTGCAGCAAGGTCATGGAGTTTAGCACCTCAGGGATGAAGGGGGAGAGGTGAAGAGAACAGTGTAATAATGATCAGCCAATGAAATCAGGTTCTCCAAGCTCTGGGCTCCCCGCTCCCTCCCACCACCACTTTGTGTGTATCACCTGGTCTGTTGCTTCTGGTGAGCACTCTGCATGTTCCTCAACCTTGGATAAACATCTTGGAGCTTCTACCTGTCTACAGAGTCCCCATGGCCAGGCTGGTGGATGGTGGCAGGTGCGCCCTGACCCTAACCCGATAAGGGTGTCCCTGGCGTGGGTGCTTGGCACTTGGCCGGAGGACTTTCTCCTCATGCCTGCCTTGGCGGGATGCCGGAGACTACGTGGAGTGCTAAAAAGGGCTTAAGTCATTCTGGTGAGTCACAAACAATCACAAACATCCCAAGTTCTTAGTCTAGATGGAAAAAGCCCCTGGCATCATCTAACCTGGCTGCACTGGCCGGGGAAGTTAGTTTAGGAATCATCAGTGGGCCAGCCTGCCCTCCAGTGAAGATGAGTTGTAACTGCACCCTGTTGGCTTGGCTATTCAAAACATGGCGCAAGATTCTGGGAAGGCAGGCAGGCAGGCAGGTGACAGTTTGCTGTTCTCTGGACACTTGGGGTATCTCTCCACCTTATGTAACAGCTGGGCTGGAGGCATGGCTAGATGGTAGAGCACAGGCCTAGGAAGTTGTGAGTCACCGAATTTAAGCCACAGTACTTCCAGAAGAAAAAAAAAAAGGCCTAAGAATGCAACCCCAGCAAATTAGAGTTTTAAGTAATAGTTCCCAATTTCGAATGCTGATAATTCAGAAAAGAGTTTGACTCTCATGCAAGGCAAACAGCTGTTGCTGATATTCAGAGCTGTATCACTCCTGTGTGTCAGGTAAAGTGTGAAGGGAGAGGCGTTGCCCACATTCCCATAGCCAGGCAGAAACAGGTTCTAAACTTGAACCCTGTCTCCTGACTCCCAGGCCGAAGTCCTTCCCAGCACCCTGCTGTCATCTGTCCTGTTCTCCGATGTCCAAGGCAAGAGCAAACTACATCCCACCTCTGGGGCCATAGGAAACATCAGACACGGGTGAGAAACTGGAATGGCATCCACATTTATTTGTCATATCTGCTTGGAGTGCAGCAGGGATAGGGCCCTTTGGAAGCTGCTAACACATGGAATGCCCAGGGGCTCACCTGGTCCTCTGAGGTAGTAGACAGAGTCAGAGGCCTTAACTCACATCCTGGGAGTGCCCACCCCAGCCCCTTAGACCTAGCTTTGTCCCTTCCATAGGATAAAAGGGTCTGATCACACCCAAGCTCAGTCTGGCTTCACCTGGATATAGAAATACAGCCCTCAGGGGCTGGGAAGGTGGCTCAGTGGTAGAGTGCTTGTCTCACATGCATGAGGCCCTGGGTTCGATTCCTCAGCACTACATAAGCAGAAAAAGCTGGAAGTGGCACTGTGGCTCAAGTGGTAGATTACTAGCCTTGAGCTGAAGAGCTGAGGGACAGTACCCAGGCCCTGAGTTCAAACCCCAGGACTAGCAAAAAAGAAAAAAAAAAAGAAACAAAAGAAATGCAATCCTCAGAAACCAGCATTAAAGGAAGAGGAACTGAGGTGTAAGGCAGACAGGGACCACATGGCTGAGTTCCTGGCCTGGACCAGAGCCCTGATCTCAGGCCACTGTAGCAATCAGTACCCATACACTCATCCCCTCCCAGCGCAGGGGGGAGGAGTGCCTTTTGTTTTCCTCAAAGTAATAAATTAACATGAATATAGAAAAGCAACTATTTGGGAAGAGGAAGGATATCAAGGTTAGGAGAGGTTGATCAAAGTGCACGACATGCATAGGAACATTTAAAAATGAAACCCATTTTGTATAGTTAATATATATTCGTTTTTAAAAAAAAACCAACAACTAAAGGCTGGGCACCAGTGGCTCACGCCTGTAATCCTAGCTACTCAGGAGGCTGAGATCTGAGGATCGCAGTCCAAAGCCAGCCCTGGCAGGAAAGTCCATGAGACTCTTATCTCCAATTAACCACCAGAAAACCAGAAGTGGCGCTATGGCTCAGTTGGTAGAGTGCTAGCTTTGAGTTGAAAAGCTCAGGGACAGTCCCCAGGCCCAGAGTTCAAGCCCCATGACCAACAAAAACCCAACCAACTAAAGAAAATAAGCAATAAGTTAGATCTTGGACTAACCATGTGTCCTGTGACCTGGACATGTGCCATCCATGGGCCGCTGGTCACATGTCCTGTTGCTTGTAGTGTAAGGAGTCACTGAGCGCATGTCCACATGAAGCCACATGTGGAGAGGTCACACTGAGCAGTGTGTGGCCTGCCTTGTCATGGACGGTGTCAGACCCTCATTGGGCCAAATGTTCCCACCATGCACAAGGCACATGGTACAGGAAAGTCCTTTGTCCACACTGAGCTCCTAGTCCCCAGGAAAGCACTCCTCCCCCAGGACAGCAGCTGGACATGGTGTCCCTCCCTCCTAGGGCTGCCGCAGGGACAGGGCACCAGCAGAGGCCAGTCTCCAGAGCTTTCCATCCTGGTAGGTGACACTGGTGGTGTTTGGCTGGAGTCCAAGGTGTTGACTGTCCCGCCCCCCCATCAAGTTCTCCAGGAGGCTCAGGGTTGCTGGTCAAAGAAGGCAAAGTTCAGCCTGGGCTCCTGGCTCTGCAGACGCTGGGCCATGTCAGGAGCGATGGGATTGTTCCAGAGGCTGTGGGCACAGAGACAGGCATCAACCCCTCCCTCTCACCCTCGTCTCTTGCCTCTTTCCCACTTGCAGAGTGGGAGATGGAGGCTCGAGGTCCAAGAGCCAGGGTGAGTAACTTCCCACGGTGTAAGTGATTACGAGGTGCAGGCTCAGTCCTCAAAATTCTTTGAGGTCGAGATATCATTTTACAGATGAGGAAACTGAGGCTCACAGAGGCTGAGTTACTGATTCAAAGGGAACCAGTTTGGTAAGTGGCAGAATTGGGACTTGACTCAGGCCTGCTTGCCTGATGGAGAAATCAAAGTCTCTTTGGTTGGATAATTCACAACCCAGGCCCTGCCTCTCCACGCAGGAAGCCCCTTCGCTAATGAGGGCTGATGGGGCCTCCCACCCCCCCCAGCCCTGCCCCTCTGAGCCCTCTGTTACCAGATGATTGGGAAGCCAGCCTCCTGGGCCAGCCCTTGAAGGAGAAGCCAGGCTCCACGGGCGGTGATCTGATTCTTCTCCAAGCTTCAGGGTGAACGGAGGAGGAAGGGGAAGGGAGAGGCCGGCAGTGTGAGATTGGAGGAGGGGCATCCATCCCCAGGTCCCTCCCAGATCAAGATAGCGGGATCCAGACTTCCCACACTACCAACAGACCGCAGTGGATTTGTGGTAAGGCAGCAAGAAGGATGAAGGTTAGAGCCCAGGGGCGACCAGAATGTGCACCTCCTGGGAGGCAGGGGACTCCCCCGGATGTAGGCTCCCCTCCAGCCCTCCCTGCCCTGGGCATGGCGCTCATACTCTACTTTCTTCAGCTGGCCCATCCGAGGCAGGACCTGGGCCAGCTCAGCAGCTGCCTCATCCCCAAGGAGATTCCAGGACAGCCTGCAAGGCAGGGGACAAGGTCAGCGGCTAGACAGCAGTAAGGTGAGGGGCAGAGTCCAGGGCTGGGGGCAGGATGCGCGGTTCAGAGAGAAAGCATGTGAGTGAGTAAGAGCCCCAACAGATGACTTTTGGGGTGCAGATGGCTCCTTCTTTCCTACCTGTCCCAGCCCCCACTCCTGGGCTGGCCGCTCTCCAGAACCCAAATAGCTTAGGTGCTGCCTGCCAGAGATTCCAAGATGGTTTTGGATCTAGGAACACATGTTCTGCAGAAACCACGTGGCTGCAGACTGCAATGGCCGCCAGACCTCCCCTCCTAGCACTGCCTAGATTCCCTGCCTGCCTGCCATGTTTCCTTAGTCCCGCCCCTTCCTTACTTGAAGAAAAGAATATTTAGAGAAACACTTCTCACGGCTGGCAGTGGACGGCCCAGCAGAGATGCTCCTTCAAGGATGAATACGGAGCCAACGGAGGCAGAAATTGAGCCCCCACCCTGCTCCTGTGGTTTAAAAGGGCACCAGTGGTGCACACAGGCTCATACCTGTCATCCTCACTACTCAGGAAGTGAGATCTAGAGGACCACCAATCAAAATCAGAACTGAACTGGGCACCGGTGGCTCATGATTATAATCCTAGCTACTCAGGAGGCTGAGATCTAAGGATTGTGGTTCAAAGCCAGCCCTGGCAGGAAAGTCCATGAGACTCTTTAGCTCCAATCAACCACCAGAAAACCAGAAGTGGTGCTGTGTGTGGCTCAAGTGGTGGAGTGCTAGCCTTGAGCTGAGAGCTGAGGGACAGTGGCCAGGCCCAGAGTTCAAGCCCCACGACTGGGGGGAAAAAATCAGAACTGGCAGACAAGTCCAAAAAATAACTTGTAAAAAGCTAGGCTGGAGGTGTGGCTCAAGTAGTAAAGTGCCAGCTAAGCAAGTAAGCATGAGGCTGTTCTGAGTTCCAACCTTGACATCAGCAAAAAACACCCAAAATCACCTGTCAAAGATGAGTTAGCAATGGCCCTCTTTGATGTAACTAGAAGAATCAAGATCTTTAGAACATAAATTTAAAACCATCTTGCAATCCGTGTGTGTGTGTGTGTGTGTGTGTGTGTGTGTGTGTGTGTGTGTGTGCTGGTCATGGAGCCTGACCTCAGGGCCTGTGAACTGTCCCCAAGCTGCTTTTGCTCAAGGCTAGCATTCTACTACTTGAGCCGAAGCTCCACTTCTGGTTTTTTTCCCCCCTGTAGTTCATTGAGATAGAGTCTCTTGGACTTTCCTGTCCAGGCTGGCTTTGAACCCATGAGCCTCAGATCTCAGTAGTCTCATTAATAGCTAGAATTACAGGTGTGAGCCACCAGGGCTCAGCTCCCCTTTGGCTTATACTCTCAGAAAGAGCATTTTCTTCCACACTGGTTTGGGTTCCAGACTAGCCCCCACAGGCTGGTTTACCCAGGAGACAGTGCTGCAAGGCCCAAAGTTCTTGGCCAATGATTGCCAAGGGGAGCTGGGCATGGCTTGTGTGGCAGATTAGAGAAACAGACAGGAGAGGTGAATGGCTCTGCCTTAAGACTTGAGACGTCTTTAAAAAGAGGCTTAACAAGAAAGCCCTTTCCTGGCTATAGATGGGAGGAACAGCCAGAGGAAGGAAGGCCGCAGGCCACCACAAGGGCAGGACCAAACACGACTCCCAGCTTGAGGCCCATCTAAACACTCACAGTATTTCTTCCAGGGCTGGGCAGAGCATGAAGCTGGTGGCCAGGTGCTTGGCAGTCTGGTCATCAATTTTGCAGAAAAGCAAGCTGGGGAAGGAGAGGAGATGGAAGGGGGGCTTCTAAGTCAGGGGTACCACAGTGGGTACAAGGAGCACAGGGCCTGCAGGCTTGGGGCAGGCCAGAGTCAGGAAAGGCCTTTCATGCCCCATCCTATTTCCTCCTCCCTCTGTCCCTGTGGCTGAAACCCCTCCCATCTCCCCAGGTAACAGGCTCCGCAGCCTATTAGGTACTAGGGCCAGCAGCCGGTGGAAGCTACTTACGAAATCCTTCTGAGCTGTGGGAGTCCTTTGCAGAAATGTGGGACACCGTTGGCCAGGCTGTTTTCTGCCAAGCTGTGGCATCAGGGGGATGAGGTGAGAGGCACCCCCAGACCCTCCCGGGCCTGTCCCCCTGTGCAGGCTGGGCGGCCCCACTTACTTGATCTCCTCCACATGTGGGTGTCCATCCAGGGCCCGGCCCAAGCTCAGTGCCCCCTCTGGGCCCAAATGGCTGCATGGCAGGCTGGGGAAAGCAGAGGGGGTAAGAGAAGCCTGGGCACCAACTAGGCAGATTAATGGGGCCTTCCTGAGTCCCCTCCCTCAGTCCTGCAGCAGCAAACCTTAGCCTGTCCAGGGAACTGCTGCCCAGGCCCCCACCCCACTCACAGAGGGTCCTGGCTTTGGTCTGAGAGCCCAAGTTCAAGCAAGGCCTAGCTTCTTAGTGAGTTACGAAGGCTAGCTTTGCACACTTGCCTGGGCCTTGCACCCTTCATAGTAAACAGAGTGTGTAAGAATCCGAGCCCATGCCGGGTGCTAGGGGTTCACACCTGTCATCCTAGCTACTCAGGAGGCTGAGATCTGAGGATTGAGGTTCAAAGCCAGCCCAGGCAGGAAAGTCCATGAGACTCTTATCTCCAATGAACCACCAGGAAACCAGAAGTGGCATTGTGGTTCAAGCAGTAGAGTTCATGCCTTGAGAGCTGAGGGACAGCGCTCAAGCCCAGAGTTCAAGCCCTACAACCGACCAAAAAAAAAAAAAAGAATCTGAGTCCCACAATGAGGACAGAGACTATGTTGTTGCTGCCTTCCTCCTACACATAGCCCTTTGCCAGTGTGTGTGTGTGTGTGTGTGTGTGTGTGTGTGTGTGCGTGCGTGTGTGTGTGTGTGTGTGCATGCATGTGTGTCGGTCCTGGGGCTTGAACTCAGGGTCTAAGTGTTGCCTTTGAGCTTTTCTCTCACTTCAGGCTAGAGCTATACCACTTGAGCCACAACTCAACGTCTGGCTTGTTGGTGGCTAATTGGAGATAAGAGTCTCATAAACTTTCCTTTCCCAGGCTGGCTTTGAACCTTGATCCTCAGATCTCACTTCCTAAGTAGCTAGGATTACAGGTGTGAGCCACCAGCACCTGGCGGCTCACTGACATTTTATCTTCCATCCTAGACACTGACTCCCAGACAGGCCGAGCTGGGCTGGGTGGACTTTCACAGGAGATTTGGGGATGGGTGTGTGTGTGTGTGGAGGGGGGGGTGTCAGGGGCTTGGCTGAGGACTTCAAGGCAACCAGTGGCAGGCCAGTGCTACCTTGGGTGTCTTGATGACCTGACTTGGGGAACAGTAGCCTGGAAAAAAGGCCATGCTGCAGTTTGGTCTCAGGCAGGACTGCTCACTGATTGGGGCCCTTGACCCTCCCAGGCTCCCCTTCCCGCCACCCCTGCTCACCAGTGGGCAGGGGGTACTCACTGGAGGACCCTCAGGTACTGAGGGAGACCCTGAGCCAGCTGCAGGGCCGTGAGATCCCCCAGAGTGTTGTAGCCAAGCCTGAAATCGAGAAGACTACATGTCACACAGTTTGGGACTGTGCCTGGCACCTAGAGAAGGTGGTTGCGGGGTGGGGGGGGCTGTGGGCCACCCCAATGCTGCCCAGACTCACATGAGCACCTCCAGGTGCTGGCAAAGCATGAGTGATTCTGCCAGCTGGGCTCCTGCAGCTGGGCTGATGCCATTCCTGGAGAGGCTGTGGGAAATGGGGACAGCATCAGATCCTGTCCCCCTTCCTCGCCCCAGGACACGCTCAGAGACCCAAGAGACACCGGCCACCCTCACTTTCCCGTCTGCTAAAACAGAAAAACACAGAGAACGGGCCACGGTGGGTTTGGGGGCCCACAGTCGGAGACTGCCCCTGCCTTGTTACTTGACACTAAGGCTGGGAGGGAGAAGGGAGATTTTCCAATGCTGGCCCAGGCCCAGAGGTCAGTGACCTCCTGGACCTGGCTCCACAAGGCTGGCCACTCACTCTATCTTCCTGAGCTCAGGCAGCTCTGGCAGGGTGGCAGCTATGTGCTGGGCTCCGACGTCTCCAATCTGGTTCTGGCTCAAGCTTAGAGAAAGGCAGGAGAGGAAGAACCATCTTACCTTGCCCCCCATCTTACCTGCCCCATCATCTTACCTTGTCCACTCATTACCAGAACAGAAGAGGTCCAAGTCCAGAGACAGCCCTCCACCCACACAGACAGAGCCCTGTCTCTCATGGTGGGTGAGGATGCATCTGTTTATTTTCCCTGTTGTCTAATCTAAATCCCTCTTGCTGCAATTGACTCTTTACATCCTTTCTTTGGGTCTCAAAGGTTCTTGGCCAGGGATTGGCTATGCGGTGTGCAGGTGAGTGAAGGGACTGAGACTCACACATCAAGAATGTTCTGGAGCAGCCCCTCCCTTTTGTTCTGCCAAAGTTATTTGGGGTCTAGAGGAAGAATAGCAACTTACCCCAGCTCCTCCAAGCTGCCAGCAGCTCTGAGAGCCTGGGAAAGGTGACAGCAGCCCGCGTGGCCGATGCTGTTCTCATTCAGTCTGGAGAGGAAAGCGAAACAGGCCCAGTCAGGAGCCTAATGGCCTTTGCAGGGAACTCTGCAGTTTGCAAAGTTCATATGCATTCAGGAACTCAAATAGCACTACTGGGGAACAGTAAGGAGGGTGGGCATGACTCCCCAAAGCCCTGAGACCGGACAGAGACTTTTTTGTTGTTGTTGGTGGTGATGTGAGCCACTGGTGCCTGGCTTAGGCTCTGAGTTTTATATCTGTTAGGTTCGAAAGTCACCAAGAGTCTCTATCCAGAGCTCAGTGCACGTGGCTCTTGCTTATAGTCCTAGCTACTCAGGTGGCTGAGATCTGAGGGTCACGGTTCAAAGCCAGCCTGGGCAGAAAAGTCTGTGAAATCATCTCTGATTCACTACCAGAAAGCCAGAAGTGGAGCCGTGGCTCAGGTGGTAGAGTGCTAGCCTTAAGTGAAAGGGCTCAGGGGCAGTGCCTTGAATTCAAGCCCCACAACCGATAAACAAACAACACACACACAATCATAACCCAGAGTTCCTGGCTCTGGAGCAGTGTCATGTTTCCCCCTTTCTCAGCTTTGTCTTGGCCTCTGTGTTAGGGTCTCTAGGTGAACCCCACCGGTTGCCAATCAGTTTCCCAGGGCACTCGGCGTTCTCTGGCAAGGCTTTTCATCTGTATGATGGGTGCTTTCTCTGCACCAACCCAGCCTCTGCAAGGGGGGAACCAAAAATTCAACCGAACTCAGCTCAGGGATCGCAAGGTGAAGTGGCTTAGCATCCTAAGTTTTGGTGTGAGGGTCAGTTTCAATTTCCTTTTGCAAAATTTGATTTCCTTGAGCTGTCTTTCTGGGAAAGAATTGAGGATCCTGTAAGCCACGCCCTCCTAACCTGTATCAACCCCCCCAAGAGGGCGGCCCAGGCCCCCCAGCTGGGAGCACAGCCTTTCCCCTCCTGTGGTCTGACGCCGTCCAGCTGGCTGCACAAGGAGCTGTTGGCCATGCAGAATGGGGGCCCACAGACCCGTGGGGTTGGATTTGCATGGCAACCAATTTCATGCAGGGTGCAGCTGGGACTTGGACCTAACCCCCTCAGGTCATAAGCAGGAATAGCCTTGGTAGCACAAGGCAGCAGCCGTGAATCTGGGAGCACATAGGGAGGTCCCCAGAGGGGGCCAGTGCGTCCCCTGGCCGGTGTCCCCCACTCACTCCGGGATTAGAGGAGGCTCACTGGGTCACTCACTGGAGGCACTTCAGGAGGGTCCCTGGGCTCAGTCCTTGGGCACGCATGGGCCCAAGGTGAGAGAGGCTGGGGAAAGGAGGCCCTGTCCAGTCGGGCTTAGCCAGGGTCTCCAGATCAGTCCCTGAAGTCCACAACAGGGTAAAGAAAGCAAAACAAGGGACACTGGGAGGTCAGCATGGATTGCTGGGGTCAGTGGATATAGACTGATAATGGCAAGAATGAGATGGTGCGTGGAGCGGGTGAGAGGGGACAGTCCCTGGTGAGTCTCTGTCATCTCCATTCTGCTGGCAGAGGCCCAGGAGACAGGGGAACGTGTGAACTGTTGCTCATAGCTGGCAGCATCAGGAACAGAAGCTGAGGCTCTGGGACTCCATCCCTGGGCCCCGGCCCTGTGCTACCCATCGGATGGCAATCCATAAGGGCCAGAAGGGCAGGAGAGGGGATGACAACAGTGGTTGCTTGTAGGGTGTGAACTGTGCCAGGCTCTGCTCCAAGCACCTTCCAAGTACGGTGTGACCTAGTTGTCACAGCCACCCCAGGGAGACAAGGCTGCTCTCATCTACAGTGCTCAGAAGGAAAAGCACAGAGGCTTAGCAGCCTGCACAAGAAGCAAGAGGTGGGAGTGGGAAGTGACCAAGTAACTGTTCTGATCTGCCTTACAACTCGCGCTGCTAAAATTAGGATGGCCTCAGCCACAAAGGATGGATGGGCTCCCCACCAGGTCCCTGCATCTCACCCATCTGCAGGGAGAAGCTGTCTGTCTGTGGGGGTAGATCCTCACAAAGCACATGTCTGGAGCTGGGTTCGGGTGGTTCACACCTGTAATCCTAGCTACTGAGGAGTTAAGATCTAAGGATTGAGGTTTGAAGCCAGCCCAGGCAGGAACGTCCACGAGACGATTATCTCCATAAATCAGAAAAAAGCTTCAATTGGAGCTGTGGATCAAGTGGTAGAGCACTAACCTTGAGTGAAAAATCTTAAGGACAGTGCCCACACCCTGAGTTTGCCCAGAGTTCAACCTAGGACCACACCAAAAGAAGAAGAAGAGGAGAAAGAAGGAAACAGAGGTGAGAGAGAGAAAAGAAAAGAAAAGAAAGAAAGAAAGAAAGAAAGAAAGAAAGAAAGAAAGAAAGAAAGAAAGAAAGAAAGAAAGAAAGAAAGGAAGGAAGGAAGGAAGGAAG
>NW_012267322.1:7919735-7953217 GCF_000151885.1 Dipodomys ordii | reverse complement strand
AAGAAAGAAAGAAAGAAAGAAAGAAAGAAAGAAAGAAAGAAAGAAAGAAAGAAAGAAAGAAAGAAAGGAAGGAAGGAAGGAAGGAAGGAAGGAAGAAAGAAAGATTTGGAACTGGGAACTAAGGATCCATCTCATTCTTGCATAGAGAAAAGACATGATTATGTCCATTTTATGGACTTGGAAATGGAGCCAGCAAGCGATAAGGAGTAGTATCAGTGCCGGGCTCAGAAGTGTCATGGCCCGCCGTGTGGGGAGTAGGACTGGGGTGCTCTGTTTTCCAAAGTACCATATGCCCATCGCCCTGGCCCAAGTGCCTGATTGTATATACTTGTCAGATGCGTGAATGAGCCAGTGAGTGACCTCTAGTCCCAACAAGGCTTTAGGTTCAATCCACTGCACAAAAGAGGAGGAGGGGGAGGAGGAGGAGGAGGAGGAGGAGGAGGAAAAGGAAGAGAGAGATTCTAGAAGGTTCCAGAAAGCTGAGTGAAGTGAGGTGCAGGCTGGCCTAAGCAACAGCTCTGTGGGGAGATAAGCAGGCCCTATAGTCCTAGGTTTTCCTCGCCCCTCCCCCTCCCCCTCTTTGTCCTCCCCCAGGACAAAGCCAAGAGGGGCATAGTAGAAGAATTTCAGTGTTATGAAACAAAAAGTCAGAAGGCTACTTTTAAACTGCATTCCAAACATATGTAGTGAAAGCTCCAGAGGCAAATTCACAAGCTGATTATTTCCCAGAGTTTTCTCAGGGAGGGTCATCTGGGGATTTCACAGTCTTTGTTCCATATTTCCATAATGATGGAATTTTTATAACCAGGGAGTATTTTTGGTTGTCAGGAAAACTGAGAGATGAAAGCAGCAAATGCCATTAAGCATTCCATCCAGATAGCATCGGCACAGGAATCCAAGCTCCAGGAGGCACATCTTTAGACTGAGGCTGGCTTTGCTGTTCCCAGGAATTTGATGACTCCCAGTGCATAGGGGTCAGTTACTAAAAAAGCAAAAGACAGTGGACATCTGGGAGGTCGCCAGCCTCAGTCCAAGTCTTTTCCCCTTCTCCCATTGACAGAACCCTAAAGCACCATGAAGGGGCATGTGCATGGCTGGCCAATGAGAACCAACACTTGTGATCAGAACTGCAGTGATTGGTTTAGGGGTGGTCAGGTGATCCAAGCTAGTCCAATGAGACTTCAGGTAGAGAGGTGTGTGTGTGTGTGTGTGTGTGTGTGTGTGTGTGTGTGTGTGTGTGTGTGTGTGTGTCCCCTCCTGGGGCCTGAATTCAGGGCCTGAGGTGCTGTCCCTGAATTGTTTTGCTCAAGAATAGCACTCTACCCCTTGAGATACAGCTCCACTTCTGGCTTTTTGTTGGTTAATTTGGAATAAAAGTGTCGTGAGCTTTCCAACCCTGGCTGGCTCAAACCATGATCCTCAGATCTCAGCCTCCTGGAGTTGCTGGGATTACAGGTGTGAGCCACCAGGCCCTGGGCTTCACCTAGGGCCTTTTGTTGTAATGTAACCACAGGGTAAGGCATGCATACTCCTTTACCACTATGCTGGGAGAAAGTGAGCCTGCAGCTGTGAGAGAAGGAAGAGGTGTGTGTGTGGGGGGGGGGAGGGAGGCAAGAAGGGAGGGGGAGAGAGAGAGAGAGAGAACCCAACCCCTGGATCCAGCCATGCCTGAAGCCAAATGACATACACCAGTGAACTTAGGTTTTCTTGAGTTGGATATTCTGCTTCCCGCAATCAAGCATCTTGGTGACAGTCAGGCAGGTGAGCAGGTGACCCATCTCAGAGGGCATGTGGCCCCCCTGGGCCCATCCAGAGACTTACAGTTTGTGCCCACAGATACAAGAGTTCCATGCCCCCTGCCCCCTATCCCCCCCACGTCTCCCCTTACTCCCCATCCCCTTGCACCTCCCAACACTTACTGGAGCCTCTTCAGCCCGCGCATTCCCTCCAGGGCGGCCACCAGCATCCTGGTGCCCTCCACACCGAGCTGACTGCTGGAGAAGCTGGTGAGGACCAGACGTGAGGCTGCGGTTAGATCAGGCTGCCCAGCTGTCTCCTCCACCAGCCCCTTCCACCCCTCAATCCTCCTGGGAGGCTGACTGGGCACGCAGAACCCACACCATGCCCACCGCCCAGCCTCTGCCAGCTTCCCAAGGGTCCTCACAGCAGGGGACACTGGCATTCACAGTGCTCAATGGAGAAAGGGCGGCCTGGATGAATGAACGTGCAGAGAGGATGCGAGGGGGCGAGGGACCACGCACACACACACACACACACACACACACACACACACACACACGCAGCCAGCCCTCCGTCCCTTAGCCGGCCCTCTGCACCCACCCACAGCCAGCAGAGGCAGAGCCAGGATTGCAAGACCCATTTGGACAAACGTGGCAATCCAGGCCAGAGAGGAGGAAGGAGTCCTGGGCTGCTCTCTGGCCAGCAACGGAAATGGCAAGCATTTACCATGGTGCTCAGCCATGCCTGGCCATACTCGGAGTGGCTGAACTCCTTTACAGAGGACATAGGCCCGAGTCCCACCATCCTCCCCACCACAGCCCCAGCTGTGCTCTCAGAGCCCTGTCCTCATTGGGCCATCCCTTCCTGGGTCCCAACATCTGGCCACTCACTCCAATTCCTCCATGTGGCCACAGTGGCTCAGGCCGGATGCCAGGTGGGTGAGGCTCTCAGTGCTGGCACAGCTGGAGGTCAGCCTGGGGGGACCAAAGGGCATCAGGTCAGGCAGGATCTGGGGTCTCAGCCCAGGGTCTGCTGGTGACAAGCATAGACCAGGATCCTTCTGTCTCCGTCTCCTGAGAAGCTTGGATGACACATACCCACCACCATACCTGGCCCATGTGTTTCTTCTTCATACAATCAGATGCATTGGGAGAAAATGCAAACCTAGAACAATTCCGTTTTAGCCAGGTGTGGGAGTATGTTCCTATGATTCTAGCCCTTGGGAGGCTGAAGCAGGAGGATCTAAAGTTCCAGGTCTGCCTGGGCTGCTTAGCAAAAGAGTTCCTAAAAAAAAACCAAAAAAGAGGCCCAGACACCAGCAGCTCATGCTTGTAATCCTAGCTACTCGGGAGACTGAAATCTGAAGATCAAGGTTCAAAGCCAGCCTAGGCAGACAAAGCTGAAAGACTCTTGCCTCTAATTAACTAGCAAAAAACTGGAAATGGAGGCATGGCTCAAGTGGTTAGCATGCCAGCCTTGAGTAAAAAAGCCACGCAAGATCTCAAAGCCCTGAGTTCAAGCCCCAGTACTGCCCAAAAGGGAAAAGAAACAAACAAACAAAAGCTCCAATTTGCAACTGTCAAACTAACAGTTGTTTCAGGCGAGAGTTATCAAAGGGTGCTAAAATATATGGGTGAAAGTGTGAGGAAGGTATTTAGTATTAAGGGACCTCCCTCAAAAGGCCTGTATTAATCACAAAAGGAGAACGGTATCCTAGCAAGGGGCAGAGCCCAGGGTGCACCCCCTTCTCCCCCTTAGCTTCCCCATCCACAGCAAGGGGACAGGCACCCAGGCCTGGCTTAGCCCTGAAATGAGCCAGAGAAGGACACAGCAGTGCACAAGCGACATTGCTGGCCTGGAATGCAGCTGCCAGAGAGCAGGGAGACATAGACGGGCTGAAAAGGCTTCTGGATCACAGGCAAGGAAAGCGAGATGCACCAAATGCACTGTGTGATCCTGAAGTAGCTCTAGGACAGGGGAAAAGAACAAAAAACAGCAATCAACACCCTTGGGACACTGGTAAATATGAGGTGTAAACTGTGCTTTAATCATATGTCTGTGTTCACTTTCCTGTTATTGTAATTGTAGGGATCAGGGAGGAAAATGCTCCCTTATAGGGACATTCACTGAAATACTAAGGGGTAGGGACACAATTACACAGCTTACTCTCAGTGGGGTTTGAACTTGGGTCCTTGTACTTGCTAGGCAGTCTTTCACTTTGCCATGCCCCCTAGCCACAATAAGACTATATGCATGTGTGTGTGTGTGTGTGTGTGTGTGTGTGTGTGTGCTCGCGCGCATGCGCGTGCCAATACTGGGGCTTGAACTCAGGGCCTGTGCAACTGTTAGCCTCAAATCATGATCCTCAGATGTCAGCCTCCTGAGTAGCTAGGATTATAGGTATGAGCCGCCAATGCCTGCTTTAAGACCCTTAAACACACACACACACACACACACACACACACACACACCCCATACCACCCCACACCACCCCACACACCACAAAAACAAGCCAGGAAATGGAAGGACATAGGGTAGACAAATGTAGCAATGGTACTCACTAGACACTATGTTGAAAATGAATTATACAACTTGTGGGTGGGGACAGAGAGGGAAAATGTGGAAGAGAGTGAGGGATGAGGCGACATTGTCCAAAAAGAAATGTAACGGTACTTGACTTGAAACAGTAACCCCTCCGTACATCACCTTTATAATAGCACTAAAAAAATTAAAAGCAAAAACAAAACAGAACAAGCAGGTGTAGGGCACACACCTGCAGTCCTAGCTTCTCAGGAGGCCAAAGGAATCACAATCCAGAGGACTGGACAAGAATGACGGCTTAACCAAAAAGCAAGCTAGAAGCACTTTGCTGTGTATCTATGACTGTGCACCCCTGGCCTCATCTCTAGGACTGGGGTGATACGAGGGGGGACTGGCCCTGGCTGATCTGCCAGGAGGCTGAGACACTGTCATCTACATACCGGAAGGTTCTCAGCTCAGAGAGGGCGGGCAGGAGGCTCAGCAGCAGCTGGGAGCTGATGATACCTTCGTTGCAGAGGTTCACCTGGGACAAGCTGAAAAGGCCCAAGAAGATTCCAGAAGGTTTCAGGCTCACCACAGGGGAAAGAGCACCCAAGAGCTCTCCACTCTCCCCCTGGGCCTGTGTGGGGTGGGAGCTAACCGGGCTGAAGCAGCAGGGGGTGGGGGAGCGTCATTGAAGGACTTGGAGCCCCGGTGGGTTCTGGGATCTGACCTGAGCTGCTGCAGCCTGCCACACGTCTCCATCAGCTGAATGACAAGACAGCTGTAGGGGGTCCCAGGGCCATGGCCAGCCAGCCTGGAGGCAGATAGGGGAAAGGAGCCCTTTATGAACACCAGGCTGCCCTGGTGAGGACTGAGTAACTGTTGGGCAATTGACCCTTTGGGGGTGAGCAGACTGTGCAAAGGCCCTGAGGTCAAGGAGAACAAGAAGGTATTTAAGACTGAGCCTAGGGTTCGAGGGAGGGATGGGCAGTGTAGAGAGCTGACCTTGAAGTCCCTGGAAAGAGGACATGAGAAGTATGGGTCTGAAGTGGCCACACATCCTCTCCCTGCTAGCAGCCTCTCCCTTGAGGGTCCTGGGTGCCAGATCCTACCTGAGGGCCTGCTGGGGATCCTCTTCCTTTCGAGGGAATTCCAGTTGGAGCCAGAGCTGCGTCTCAGCGATGCTGGGCAGGAGGGAGGAGCTGGCTTTGGTCAGTGAGTTTGTCCTGGCTGTCTGAGCTTTGTGCCCAGACCCTGCCCGGGTCCCCCCGCTGCCTGCCAGGGCCAGGCTGGGGACCCCAAAGCAGTGGCTTCCCCTGCTAGAATGTTTATTTTGTGGTAAACTGAACTCAGGGCCTCACACTTGTTAGGCAAACACTCTATTCCCTCCAGTCAAGCTTCTAGTCTTATTTTTGCTTTTTTCAATTTCAATCTGAGTGCTGAGGCTGTTCTAGAACCGTGATCTTGCTCTCTCCACCCCTTGAGTAGCTGGGATTATAAGCATGCGCTGCCAGGCTCGACCTCCTTCAACACTGTGAAATGACTCAGCCGATGAGGCTTTCAGGCTGTGACAGAGAGCCACAAGAGGCATCCTGTGGCAGACAGTTCTGGAATATTCCAGGGGTGTGCTCTGGGGCAGCGTGCCATGGGAAGGCTGGGAGGGGACTTGTCTTGTGGTCAGAGCTCCCTGGCTTTGACCTGGGCGTGGGACTCAATGTGGGGGGGATCTGGGGAGCTGAGGGAGGTGCGAAGCTCTCCCCCCTACTTCCTCCATTCGGGCTGGAGGAAGCGAGTGGAGCCCCAGGCATCTGTACCATGGTGGCCTGGCACAAACAGCTTCACACCTGAGCTTTTCTGCTCCTCCGCCCCGCGGGGACTCCGTTCTTCCATCCCAGGCTGAGGCCAGATGGGCGCAGTCAGGGGTGCAGCGGGAAAACCACCTGCTGACCTGACACGCTCGCCAGGGACCCCGAAGCCTCCGCCCTCTGCTGCTCTCCGTCAACCCTGTGGCCCCCAACTCAGCCACTGCACACTGCCAGGCACCCCGTGTGGACCCCAGCCACGTCTGCCCCCACCAGCAGCCCTGGGCTGCATGGAGCAATCAGGCGCGACCTTCACCAATGCCCAGGGCTGCTGGCGAAACCAATTTGCCAGCGCCCCAGCTGTTACCCCACAGGGCAGGAGATCAGGGTGGAGCACTCAGAAAGGGGGTCCTCTCTGCCTCACCTTATCTCCGTGATGTGGCCTGAGACCTGGGCACAGACTTCCAGCAGGGCCAGCACCCCAGCTCTGCCCACCCAGGGTTCCTCTACCCTGTAAGGAAGGGGACACACAAAGGACGCCCCCAGGTGAGCACGGCCCAATAGCACACCTGGGGGTGGGGTCAGGATGGCCACCAGAGGATTATTCTTAAAAACCATACGATTATACAATTAGCACAAGCACCATAAAGGACATTAACAGCAGCCTTATTCCAATGATTATTTTGCAACAATCCAAAGCCACAGCATTCTTTAAATGCAATGGTTTAGATTTCACTCGAGATCAACATAAAGTTCTGTGGCAATCAATCTGTAGGAAATCAAGATGTATACACAATATGATCTTTCCTATTGGTTGATTCATTCATTCTCTTGTTTGCTTGTTGATTTGTTTGTTTAGCACCTGTACTAGGGCTTGAACTCAGGGCCTCACAATGTCACTTGGCTTTTCTGCTCAAGGCTGGCAACACTACCACTTGAGCCACAGCTCCACTTCCTCCACATTTTGCTGGTTAAATGGAGAGAAAGAGTTTCTCAGATTTGTCTCCCTGAGCTGGCTTCGAACTGCTATCTTTAGATCAGGCTCTTGAATAGCTAGGATTACAGACATGAATCATGAATCACTTGTACCTGGCCCCAATTTTATTTTTAGTTTGGGCTGTTTTCTACAGTCTGCATGCATTAATTGAGAAGCAGGAAAATGAGAATTATTTAAAATATGGGTGCCTTACCATTATACAGAGCATCTTTTTATTTTAAATTTTTTAGTTGATTGTGGGGTTTGAACTCTGGACCTGGGCGCTGCCCCAGAGCTCTTCAGCTCAAGGCTAGCACTCTACCACTTGAGCCACAGTGCCACTTCCAGCTTTTTCTGTTTATGTGGTGCTGAGGAATCGAACCCAGGGCCTCATGCATGCAAGGCAAGCACTCTACCACTGAGCCACCTTCCCAGCCCAGCATTATTTATTTTTAAACAGTATTTTCTTCTTTATGTTATTCTGGACTTCTTACAAGTACTTACCACTTTGGGGCTTAGAAACATTTTATTTTAAGTTACCTCAGTGACCTAGAAAACTCTGGCTCCATACTCCCTAAAAAAAGGAGAAATCTGCATGCCCATATTCATAGCAGTGGTTTTTACATGGCCATCAGTAAACGGAGGGGGAAAATTGGCCTTTATCGTATAATGGAATATTATGCAGCCTTAAAAAAGGAAGACATTCATTCTTATCCAGGCTTCGCCATGGACCAAATACTGTATGATTCTACTTGCAGGAGATACTTTGTGTGGTCACATCCATGGAGACAGAGAGCAGAAAGGTGCTTGGCAGGGACTGGGGACAATGGGAAATGGGGCTGTGGTTTACTGGGTACAGAGTTTCTGTTTTGCAAGGTGAAAAATAATAATTGTACAATGTTGTGAATGTGCTTAATGCTAATGAGGTATGCAACTTCAAAGATGGTTGGGCTGGTCAGTTCTGCTACATGTAACCTAATGATTCTGAGTGCTCCCCGGGCTGGGATATAGTGTGCTTGCCTAGAATGCACAGGCCCTGGGATCCATTCCCAGCACGGCATAGTTTTTAAAAACATGATTTGGGAGAACAACCAGGTCTCATTTGCTTCGTCATGGGCTGGGAGGAGCCTGGCTCAGCACAGTCTGAAGTCACGTTTGGGGTTCTGACATGTAAACTCATCTCTCGTGGAGCCTGTTGGGCTAGTTTTCAGTGAGACTTAGTCAGGACTTAGAGGAACAAGCTCATGACGCCAGCAGGAAGGACCAGACAGAAGCAGAAGGCGGCAGTTACAGCCCAGCACCATGGACTTCACAGAGAAGAGGGGCCAGTGTCACCCCCGCACATAGCCTAAACTGGATCCGGGGGGAAGTACCCCCGGGCTGCCCCACTGGGGGGACCATGAGGAATTCAGATTGGATGAGGTGACAGGATCCTAGGATCCACGCAGGTGTGCTCACTCAGCTGTGACTATGTAGAAAATGCCTATATGTGTGTATTCACACACACACACACACACACACACACACACACACATTAATTTTTGCCAGCTCTGGGGCTTGAATTCAGGGCCTGAACACTGTCCCTAAGCTCAAGGCTAGTGCTCTACCACTTGAGCCACAGAACCCCTTCTGTTTTTTTTTTCTTTCTGTTTATGTGGTGCTGAGCAATCAAACCCAGGGCCTCATGCATGCAAGGCAAGCACTCTACCACTGAGCCACCTTCCCAGCCCTGGCATAGCAAGGAATTTTTTTATTTTTATTTTATTTTATTTATTTTGTCACTCATGGGACTTGAACTCTGGGTCTTGGCGCTGTCCCTCAGCTCTTCAGCTAGGGCTCTACCACTTGAGCCACAGTGCCACTTCCCCCCTATACTTTAGAAACCCCTGGTGAGCTATTTGGGAGTGACATTTAGGGTGATACTTAGCATTAATTTTAATATACATTTGCTAAAAAATAAAAATAAAAATCTGAAGCAAGCCAAGGCACTGGTGGCTCATGCTTATAATCCTAGCTACTCTGGTGGCTAAGATCTGAGGATCATGGTTCAAAGCTAATCCCAGGCAGGAAAGTCTGTGACATTCAGGGTGAGAAGCTATCATTAATTTTAATATACATTCGTTAAAAAACTAAAACTAAAAATCTGAAGCAAGCTAGCACCAGACTCGTAGCTCACACCTGTAATCCTAGCTATTCAGAAGGCTGAGATCAGAATTGCAGTTCAAAGCCAACTCTGGAAAGTTCATGAGACTCTTATTTCCAATGACCCACCAAAAAGCCAGAAGTGGAGATGTGGCTCAAGTGGTAGAGCACTAGCTTTAAGGAAAGAAAAAAAGCTCAGGGCCAGCACCCCGGTACCCCAGGACCAGCATAAAAGCAAACAAAACTGAAGCAAATATGGAAAAATATGTCAAACTACTGGGCCTCTCTCTGCCTGAGGCTAGTTCTGGGGCCCCAGTCCCTCAGGGAGCCCTGTCCAGATCTCCCACACCCCTCCCAGGGAGAAAGAAGGTACCTGATCCCCAGCACCCCTGCTGGTGGCTTCACCCAGCTCAGGAGCACCATCAGCTGTGTCAGGTCCAGGCTGCACTCGGTGAGCCTGTGGACAGAAGCCAATCACTGTGGGGCTCTGCCTGGATCCCGCCTTCCTGCCATCCCTGTGTCCACTCACGTGAGCTCCATGGGCTGGAGGGCGTGGCTCAGGCCAGCTGCCAGTCTGGGCACATGCTCTGGCCTCAAATGGCAGTGGCTCAGCCTGAGGGAGGAAGCAGAGGGGGAGGCCTGGGTGGGGACTGCGGGCCTTACCTCCCCCCCCCCCCCCCCGTCTCCCTGAGGACCTAGTAGGGATACCCGAGAAGGCCTGGGCCAGGGCCTGCCTCTGGGAGGACCCCACCCCAACACACGCCATCACCCCACCTGGGGTTACCTCAGTGTCACCCCGGATGCCTCCTGCCTGGAGAAACGAAGCCGGAAGCGCTGCTCGGGGCCCAGGCTGGAGAACAACAAGGCAGGGGGGTGTGCCACCCACACGTGCCAGCCTCCCCGAGGGCCCCCGGGGAGCGCAGGGGCAAGGGCAAGGCCCACGTAGACCACAGGACACCCCAGACTCATCTGTGAGGATGGTAACACCTCTTGGTACCAGGGGATGGGACTCAGAGAGAGTCACATGGAGGGGGGCTGGGGCACGTGGGGTCAATGGGGGTGGTGTCCCCTTACTTCACCAAGGCCTCCCGGATACGAGGGTTGGAGGGCAGAGTCTCCACCAGGCTCAGGGCGCCCTCCTGAGAGATGCCGTTGTGACTCAGGCTAGGGGAGAAGTAAGGCTCAGAATAGGTCCAGCTCCCCATCTTCCCTCCAGATACCATCCTGAGGTCCACAGAGAGACTCCCAAGGGGCCCCAGACCCTGGGTCCTCGTGAACGTCCCTGGCTGCCCCCCTGCAACCTCTGTCCCCCTCCAGGGTCCAAGAAAAGGCCTTGATGAGGTCCAGCCTGCAGCTCCAGCCACAGCTGCATCAGGGACTCCCAGAGTGCAAAACTTGGTTGCCTAGCAACAAGTTATATGCAGGCTGTGGCTTCTGTCTGCCTTCCAGGTGCCTGGGGAAAGGGGGGAGAAGGGGGCTGGCTTCTTGGGGATCATCCCTCTGCTCCAGGGATATCTCCAAATTCATGACCCATAGACTGGGCCTCAGGGATGGGATGATCCAGAAGCCAGGCAGCTTCAATCCCCTCACCCCCATTCCCCAGATCAGCGAGTCTCCTGGCCATAAACTGTAGTGTCTCTTGAAGGGTCTGGTGGAGGGGCTGTCCATAGTGGGTTTGAAGGCCAGGCCTGAGCACAGTCTATGACCTTATTTTTGCTCAAGGCTAGGGCTCGATCACTTGAGCCACTTTCAGCTTTTTGGTGATTCACTAACTGTAAGAGTCTCACGGACTTTTCTGCCATGAGCTGGCTTCGAACCATGATCCTCAGATCTCAGCCTACTGAGTTGCTAGGATGACAGGCCTGAGCCACCACCAGCACCCAGACTCCACTCATGCTCTTGACCACAGGCAGTCCTGCTCCCGCCTTCGTTGAGACCGTCCCCCACTTACTCAAGCCACCCCGAGAGGGGTGTCTGCTGCAGGTGCTCCAGAAGGGAGCTGAGCCCCTCGTTGCCCATCAGGTTTGCATCAAGGCTGGAAGAGGCGGGAGAGGTTGGTGGGTCAGCGTCTCCCCGAGCTCCGCTGCTCTCCTGTGCCCACCATCCCAGGCCATCGCCCCTGCAGTCACCCCTGGGGCGCTCCACCACCGCGAATCTGATGGCTTCCCCCCTCCCTGGCTGGTGACTCTCAGGGTTCCCTCCAGCAGGCTTCCAGGAGAAGACTCAATTCTCTTCTTCCCCACCCATGGCCTGTAGCAGTGAGAGCCATGATTTCTGAGCAAGAATGAACTCAGAAGAAGGCCTAGAGAGTGTCTATAACCCAACAGAGAGTGCCACGACATCAGAACCAGTGCCTCCATACTGCCCTTAGTCCCCTTCCTTTACAACACGGTTCCGTGCACCGCCCAAACATCTCATTATCTGCCTGCATCCTTGGCATGAGTTTCAAAGTCTGTTTGGTGTTGGTTTGTTTGAGACTGGGTCTCAGTATGGAGCCCAGGCTGTCCCGGAACTCAGGATCCTCTTCCATCTATCTCCAGAGTGCTGGGATTACAGGCATGTACCACCACACCTAGCTCCTTGATACTTTTGGGACTTGTCTTTTCTTGAGAAATTTCATTTAAAAATTGCTTTGTCTTATAAACTTTTCTCCCCCCGCCCCCCGCCCACCTCCTTCTCTCATACCAGTTTTGGGACTTGAACTCAGGGCTTAGGCGTTATTTCTGACCATTTGTGTTCAAGGCTAGTTCTCTACCACCTGAGCTACAGCTCCATTTCTGGCTTTTTTGGTTGTTTAATTGGATGTAAGGGTCTCACAAGTTTTCCTGTCCCAGCTGGCTTGGAATGTCAATCCTCAGATCTCAGCCTTCTGAGTAGCTGGGATGACAGGCATGAGCCACTGATGCCTAGCTTGAAATTTCTTAATAAAATGACCTTTAAAATCAGAATTTCCCTCTGTCACGAAACCTCGAAAAACCCTAAGGCATACAGCTCGTTCTCTCTTTAAAATACATGATTTTCATCCCATGTTTCCTGCTGGACAAGGCGGGGTTCCTTCTCTATATCCCATCTGCCCACAGAGCTTGCACACGTAGGCTCCACATGAGGCTGAGAAGCTTCTGGAACATTCTTTGCAGAATTGCCTGGATTAGAAACTCCCCCCCCCCACAAGTCCAGCCACAGGGTGGGGTAGGGCAGGGCAGAGGGGAGGGAAGTGGTGGTGAAGGGAAACGAGCAGCGATGTGACTGGCATGCTGCCCTTTCCCTGCTAGCTGGCCCTGAGGGCTGCCGGTGGATGCCCCCCACCCTGCCCACCCCACACATCCCCAACTTACTCCAGATGGCTGAGGGTTTCACACTGGCCCAGTGACCAGCACAGCTGCTCCACGTGCTCTGGGCCCAGACCACAGTCTGGGAACCTGCAGGGCAGAGTGGGCAGGGGGAGGGGCAGTCAGCTACCCTGACTACCCCATCCACGAGCGGGTTCCCCACCCAAGCTGGTTTCCCTGGAAGTACCCAGTACCCACTACCCTCTGTCCACATAGCAAGACCCCAGACAGTACCTGAGCTTGACATGCAAATTTGGGGACTTCAATAAGCCCCAGTCAGAGATTCTGGAGCCAGGCATGAATCAGGTGATTCCCTATCAAGCTCAAGAGCTAAGGCTCCTTTAAGAGACAGAGCCTCCCCCTCCCCCTCCCCTTTGTCCCCATTCCCCCACCCAGGGCAAGAAAGTCTGTGTGTGAGACTCTTATCTTCAATTAACTACCAGAAAACCAGAAGAGGCGCTGTGGCTCAAAGAAGCAGAGTGCTAGCCTTGAGCAAAAAAGCTCAGGGACAGCACCCAGGCCCTGAGTTCAAGTCCCACAATTGGGGAACAAATATAAAAAGGCCGACCCTCTTGGGGACCTTTGTTGGGGCAGCCAGTGTCCCCTGCAGAGTCCTCCTGGTGCTCTGGCCACCAGGACACAGGTCTTCTGGTCCCCAGACCCTATAGGCTGCCCACATAGTGCCAGGGACTCACCCACAGTACACGCCTTCTGGCTCCTCCCTGAGTCTGAAGTGTAGGGTTGCTTGATTCAGGGACCTGCAGCCGATAGCATGGGCTCAGTCACCCCCTCTCACAGCCTTGGGAGCCCAGCCTTTGGCCTGGGTCCTTCTACACCTGCCAGACTCCAGGCCCACCCCTCCCAAATGAATCCGAGCTCAAGGCCCACCTGATCTCCAGCTTCTGACCCCGAGGGCACAGGGGGAGGGCGCCAGCCAGCAGCCAGGGGCTCCTTGGGGACAGTGGTGTCTGGCTTAGCCTGAGGACAGAGCAGAGTGAAGCAAGATTAGCAGCCCAGGAAGCATGGTAGAGGAAGGCAGACACTGAGGGTCTGCAGTGTCTAGAGGCCGTAAGGAAGAAGGCAGGGACACAGAGGGGCTGCGGGGACAAGCAGACTGGAATGGTCACTGCTGTGTGACCTTGAACAAGGCATTTACCCTCTCAGCCTCAGTCGCTGTATCTGGAAGAATATGATGAATCATGGGCCTCTCCTGGGCATGGAGATTTAGTCCTCTCTGGCTAGCACACTGCCTGGCACTGGCTGGCAGGGCCAAGCTTGCCATGATTTTTACTGTAGTGTATTGCAAATAGGATTAGGCAGGTGAGTCCTTGCTGATCGAATAGGAAGCTCTGGGTCCTCGGGGGCACAGTGGATCTTGCTGTGGGCAGCTATCTTGTCCCCTCCATGAAGTTTAGCAGACTTTGGGCTTATACGCATTAGAGGCCTGTCCTGCCCCTGGCCAAGCAATCCCAAACTCCCACCCAGTGTCCCAAGGGCAAAGACACCCAGTTGTATTTTTTTTTTGGGTCCCATCGTGGGGCCTGAACTCTGGGCCTGGACGTTGTCCCTCAGCTTTTCAGCTCAAGGCTAGCACTCTACCACTTAAGCCACAGCGCCACTTCCGGCTTTTTTCTTTTTGCTTATGTGGTGCTGAGGAATCGAACCCAGGGCCTCAGGCATGCAAGGCAAGCGCTCTACCACTGAGCCACCTTCCCAGCCCTGTATTTTGTTTTTTGTTTTTTTCCAGTCCTGGGACTTGAACTCAGGGCCTGAGCATTGTCCCTGTTTGCTCAAAGCTAGCATTCTACCACTTGAGCCACAGAGCCACTTGCAGCCTTTTCTGTTTATGTGGTACTGAGGAATGGAACCCAGGGCTTTGTGCATGCTGGGTAAGCACTCTATCACTAAACTACATTCCCAGTCTAAGACACCCAGTTGTAAACCACAGTTTTAGAGAAGGCCAGATGGGTTCATTTTACCCCAGTGGTGCCCCTTTCAGCTCCACACCTGAGATTTCCCCATGCCCCACACCTGCCCACTGCCTCACACAGGCCGCTACATCTTCCCCTCCTCCTCCTCCCCCCTTCTCCTCCTCCTCTTCTTCCTCCTCTTTCTTCTCCCTCTTCCCTCTTCTGTTTTGTGCTAGTACTTGGGCTTGAACTTAGGGCTTCACGCTCATCCAGCTTGCTTGCTTGGCTGGTATTGTACCATTTAAGCCACACCTCCATTTATAGCTTTTGGCTAGTTAGTTGGAAATAAGAGTTTCACAGACTTTTCTGCCTGACTAGCTTTGCACAGCGATCCTCAGCTCTCAGCCTCCTGAGTTGGTAGAATTACAGGCAGAAGCCACCGAGCCTGGCCTGACCATTTCTGCTGTCCTCTAAGTCACCTCTGGAGGCTCATTTGCCACCTGGAGGAAAGACCTTATCATTACCCTGGTGGGATTTTACTCAGCTTTTTCTTTAGCTCTGTGACTATAGGGAAAGTTCCAAGAAGACAAAGTCCCTAGTTCTTTCCCCAGGTCCCAGACAGGGCCTGCTCCACAGCAGGCTCTTTGTCTCTTTCTGTCTCTCTCTTGTATGTTCAACCATGCTCGTGGGTGTGTATGTGTATGTGCCGTGAATGCGCGCGCGCACACACACACACACACACACACACACACACACACACACACATACAGTGGGTTGAATAAAACAAAGCCTGGGGACAGTCAGGCTTGCCATCACATTCCCAGATAAGGAGCTGAGGCCGAGGCTGTGTGATGTGAGTAACGAGAAGCCCCTCTCTGGTTGGAGGCTTGCCACCTGCTCACTTTTATCTGATCACAAGAGTAGTGACTAAAGAACATTTCTAAACCCTGTCACTCTCCTCCC
The DNA here is from genome assembly GCF_000151885.1 of Dipodomys ordii. Lineage (NCBI taxonomy): Eukaryota > Metazoa > Chordata > Mammalia > Rodentia > Heteromyidae > Dipodomys > Dipodomys ordii. The sequence goes on along the minus strand of NW_012267322.1, from coordinate 7,937,832 downwards.
TTCCAACCATGGATTAGACGAAGCAAGGTCCCAGGCAGGTGAGAAGAGATGGCAGAGCAATTTAGATGGGCAGAGTATGGCCTCTGCGCGCACGCTTTCTCTAATATTATGATTTAATTTCCTGTTGTATTTTTCCATCTTGACTGTGGCTGTTCTCTCCTCCTTCTAGAAGAATATTTAAAAGTAAATCTTCCTTAAATTTGTACCAGTCTGAGATTAAATTAGGAAACAGAGTTTTGAATACTTTGGGCAATTCTGGATGGGGTTAAAAGGTAACCTTTCAGATCACAATGGGTGACACACATTCATGACCGCAATCTATGCAGTAGTGACCTGTCCAGAGATGATAGCTTGCTAGTCACAGATTTCCCCATTGGTTTTTATCAGAGTACTAAGGTATCATCGTATTTTCCAGGCAGGGCAATATATATTATATTATATTAATGTATTGTGCTATTTTTATTTATTTATTTATTTATTTTCCAGTACTGGGGCTTGAACTCAGGGCATCATACTCTTGCTTGTTTTATGTGCTCAAGACTGGTGCTCTACCATTTGAACCACACCTCCACGTCTAGCTTTCTGCTGATTAATTGGAGGTAGAAGTTCCATTGACTTTCCTACCTGGGGCTGGCTTTGAACCATGGTTCTCAGATCTCAGTCTCTTGAATAGCTAGGAGTATAGGCATGTACCACCAGCACCTGGCAGCTTTTTAGTGATTTTTTTCAGGAAGAATTTTTCAAACCTCTAATCTATGCCTCTAGAGTAGCTGGGCCACAGGCACGAATCACCACATGTGTTTGAAAACTTATTATTATTTTTTTTTGTTGTCAATTCTGGTGCTTGAACTCAAGGCCTGGGTGCTGTCCCTAAGCTTTTTCACTCAAGGATAGCTTTCTACCACTTTGAACCACAGCACCACTTCCTGTTTGCTGGTGGTTCATTGGAGATAAGAGTCTCACAGACTTTCCTGCCAGGACTGGCTTTGAACTGTGATCCTCAGATCTCAGCCTCCTGAGTAGCTAGGATTACAGGCATAAGCTACCAATACTTGCCTTGAAAACTTTTTTTCTGTCCTGGGGCTTGAACTCAGGGCCTGGGAACTCTTCTTGAACTTCTTTTTGCTCAAGGTTAGCACTCTACCCCTAGAGCCACAGCACCACTTCCAGCTTTTTTCTGTGTATGTGGTACTGAGGAATCGAACCCAGGGCTCCATGCATGCTAGGCAAGCATCCTACCACTAAGCCACATTCCTAGCCTACTTGAAAACTTTTTACCCAGGCTGAACATTACCACTTTCTGGCTCCTGAGTAGCTGGGATGACAGGCGTAGGCCACCGAGATCTGCTCAACTACCAGTGTTCGAGTGCTTTTTAGGCACCTAGTCTGTTTGAATCCCACCCTGAGGAAGAGCTGGGAGATATGAATCCCATTTCCCAGAACAGAAAACTAAGACAGAGAACTCCTCTATAGCTCAAGGTTAGCAAAGGCTAAAGCTAGACAGGGATACAAGTCCCAAGCTGTGCCAGATGAAGTAAAGGAAGCGTGCGAGGGAGGAGGTATGGGGAAGCAGAGGATGGTTTTGCAGAGTAGAGCCCTGGGGACAAGGACAAGGGACAGGAGACATGGAAGTGTCCAGTCTTACTGCAGCAGGCTTAGCTGGGGCAGCTGGGGAAAGCAGCGCAGCAAGATCTCCAGGCTCTCATCACTCAGGGCCTCGCAGGACAACCTATGAAACAAAACACCTGAATGAGGCCAGGGAACCTTCTAGAAAAGCAGACAGAACCTCCTGGAGATGATGCCTAGCTAGAGTTGCTGGAAACACTCTTCCCTCCTCCCCCTACGCTAGGCCTCTGAGTTTGCATGGGGCTGCCCAGGAGGAAGGGCAGATGAAGACATCTTTGCTGCGGGACTTGTCCGAGCCTTTCCTATGCTACTGGACACTGCTGACAGCCAATGGGCTGCAAGTAGCTTCTCCCAAAGTCAGTGGACCAGCAAGTTTAGGGTTTGAGGGCCAAGTATTTATAATATTCAAAGCACATTCATTGAAGAAAGGATGCTGTATTGACCCAGAAACTCAACAAGCTGCAGGTCAGCAGGGGAGATGCCAGTGCGCATGCACTTCCTGCCCCCAGAGGCCTGTGGGCTGTGTTCCCTCCCTCCCCTTCTCCCCATTGTTCCGTTGCCCTCTTCTTCTATACTCCTCTGCACTGTGGCCCTGGGCCTGGCTGATGCCCCAGTTGGTTGGGGCATGGGGGAGGGGGAGAAGGGAGGAGCTGGGTAAGAGCCCTTGGGGAAGGGGTAAGATGAGTGGCTGGTGGTGGCTCTGGGGCTAGAACGTTACAGCGTCATCTCTGATAGGACCCAGACTGTAGCTCCTTTCTGTCCCCAGGCCTGGGGCTAGTCTGAGGGCGGTCTTCTCACCGCGCCTCCCCACACAGCACTTCCAACACATCCCAAGGCCATGGCCCTATGGTATCTGCTTGGGGAAAGGCCAGGTTTACACACTTTGCTTTTGTTTGAAACCAATGGAAATTGACCGTCTCAGCATCCCCAGGGTCCGCCTGTAGCCACGGTGGCCAGTGGACTTGAGCAGGAAGCGCCTAGTGATCACTGCTAATATAGTCTTCTGCAGGTGTCATGGTGGTCTAATTTTTGTTGTTGGTCGTGGGGGCTTGAACTTGGGGCCTGGGTACTGTCCCTGAGCTCTTTGTGCTCAAGGCTAGTGCTCTACCACTTCGAGCCATAGACAGCTCCACTTCATGCTTTTTCTGTGCTTAATTGGAATTGGAGTCTCATGGACTTTTCTGTCTCAGCTGGTTTTGAATTGCGATCCTCAGACCTCATTTGCCTGAGTAGCTAGGATCATAGGCGTGAGCCACCAGCACCAGGTAGTGAGATGTGTTTAGATCATGGTGTCATCATCTCACTTCCGGCCACAGTGAGGTGGAGCCTGTGCTCAGGCTACCTGTGATCGCTGTGTCTTTCCACCCCCAGTACCCAATGTAAGTTTCTTAGTTAGGGTCTCAAGCTTTTGCTGGCGAGCCTCAGACAAAGGTCTTCTTAACCTCTGCCTCCCGTGTAGCTGAGGGTACAGGCATGTGCTCCCAAGCCAGACTTCTCTCTACTCTATCTATGCTTGAAGTTTCCATGATAAAAATGTTGTTGAGCCAAGTGCTAGTGGCTCATACCTGTAATCCTTGCTACTCAGGAGGCTGTGACTGAGGATCGTGCTTTGAAACCAGTCTGGGCAGAACGTCAGTGAGACTCTTATTTCCAATAAATTCCTCAGAACAAGCTAGAAGTGGCACTGTGGCTCAAGTGATAGAAAAAAAGAAGCTCAGGGACAGGGTCCAGGTCCTGAGTCCAAGCCCCAGGACCAACACACACACACACACACAAACAACACACACACACACGCACACACACACACTGTTTAAATGAAACAGTAACTTCATGGTGAGGAAGTGTGATCACTCCCATCTTGGCCAGGAGGTCAAGTTCAACATCAGCAGCTGTTTTTTTCAGTTGGTGGCACACAGCCCAGCGATGACACAATGACACAGGCTCTTCACCTCCTCTCTGCTCTTCCTGAAAGCCTAGACCTCCAGTTTAACCAGGAGAAAAACACTGGACAAACAGACCTGCCTGGACTCCTCAAAACTACCAAGACAGGAATGGGAAAGCCAGCCAGGAGGCCTCCCTTTGCCTCAAAGGGACAGGTTTCTGGATGGCAGGCATCCGTGAAAAAACTGGCCCTGTACCATTAAAGCCTGGAGTTTACAGTCTGTTTCTTCCTTGTGGCAACCCAAGATGATGACCACTGGGAAGCTACGGTGCAGTGTGGGGAACTTCGCTGTGTTCCCTCTTGCAACTTGCTTGTAAATCGGGTCTAAAACGATTTCAAAGTAGCTTGTTAGAAAATGAATCCAGCCAGGTGCTGATGGTCACGCCTATAATCCTACTACTCAGGAGGCTAAGATCTGAGAATAGAGGTTCAGAGCCAGCCAGGGCAGACTAATCTGAAAAACTCTTATCCCCAATTAACCAGCAAGGTGGGGCTCAAGTGGTAGAGTGCCAGCTGTGAGTCAAAAAGCTGAGGGTGTGAACCCTGAATTCAAGCCCCAATACTAGCCCCCCCAAAAGAAAATAATGAATCTAGCTGGGTGGTGTGGTGGCTCACGCCTGTAATCCTAGCTACTCAGGAGGCTGAGATCTGAGGATTTCATTTCCAAGACAGCCTAGGTGGACAAATCCAAGAGACTGTTATCTCCAGTTAACCACAGACACACACAAAAAGCCGGAAGTAGAGGTATGGCTCAAGTGGTAGAGTGCTAGCCTTGAATGGAAAAGCCAAGTGAAAGTGACAGATTCTGAGTTCTAGCCCTAATACTGGCTAAAAAGAGTCTGGAGAGGCTACACACATCTGTAATCCGAGCATTGCGGAGACTGATGCAGGAAGATCTTGAGCTTGAGGCCAGCCTGGACTACATACTAAGACCCTGTCTCAAGGATAGCCTTGCTGTAGTTACAGGACAAAAGCTGACTGCAGAGAGATCTCAAAAAATAAGAGCCTGGGTCAGCCACATAATGTAAGCACATCTCCTTCCGTGTGTTTGAATATGGCGTGGGAAGGACACGAACACGGGTTGCATGGATCGTCCTGTTGGAAAGGAGTAATTGAAACAGATCCACAGGCAGGAAACAAGACTGTAGCTTTTTTCCTTCATTGTGGGGCTTGAATTCAGGGCCTGGGCACTGTCCCTGAGCTCTTCTGCTCAAGGCTAGCTTTACCACTATGGTGCTACTTCTGGTTTTCTGATGGTTCACTGGAGATAAGAATTTCACAGACTTTCCTGCCTGGGCTGGCTTTGAACCATGATCCTCAGATCTCAGCCTCCTGAGTAGCTAGGATTACAGGTGGGAGCCCACAGAACCTGGCTTAAGGTAATTATTCTATAGAATCACAGCAATGACAACCACAGGCCGGGGCGACTGTCCACTCGGCAGATGCAGGAGTTGAAGCTAAAGTCATTTGCTCTCATCCACAGCTTACAGATGGCTGAGCTGACTCCTGATCTCAAGTCTGGTCTTCCCGGAAGGAGAGGGCACCCCAAGGAAGGCTTTCAGGAGTGCTAAGCTCCAGCCTCAGAGACAGGATGAGGGGGGTGATGGGTGGGGAAGGGGGTGGTGGGGAGAGACCCGGAAGTCTCACTGGTCTCTACCCAGGTTTCCGAGCAGACACTCCATTGTGCTACTGGGGCTATGTCTTGTCACTTACCTAATTTCCAGTGGTCCTGGACATGTCTCCAGAGAGTGGAAGAGACGAGTGAGGCTTAGGGGATTCAGTGGACACTCCTTGAGGCTGGGCAAGGGCAGAGGATCAGAGAGGGCTCTGGCTCCTGTCTAGCCCAGAACCCTCCTGCCCCACCACCCTGCTCCCCAGCTGTAGGCCTAGACTGCCCCTTAGCCCTGTTCTCCAGAACTCCGACAGCCATAGTGAGGGCCCCTGAGTACCCAATTACCACCCAGTGATCATCCTCTGAGTCCCTTCTAGTACTCGGCCTGAGCTCGGGACTCTACTCTCACCTGGACTACTCAGCATCCCCAGATCCCACCTTCACCTTCCACCACCTACCTCATCACCCTGCAAGTCTTGTGTGTGTGTGTGTGTGTGTGTGTGTGTGTGCGCTGGTCCTGGGGTTTGAACTCAGGGCCTGAGGGCTGTCCCTGAGCTTTTTGTGTATGTGCAAGGCTAGAGCTCTACCACTTGAGCCACAGCTCCACTTCTGGCTTTCCCCTGGTTAATTGGAGATAAAAGTCTCATGGACTTTCCTGCTTAGGCTGACTTTGACTCTCAATCCTCAGATCTCAGCCTCTGAGTAGTTTGGATTCCAAGTGTGAGCTACTGGTGCCCGACTACTAAGAGTCTCATCTTTTAACACTGCACAAAACCCATCTAGTTCCTTATTACCCTTAGGTCAAAAAGCAAATGTTGGACAGGTGCTGGTGGCTCATGCCTGTAACCCTAGCTACTCAGGAGGCTGAGATCTGAGGATCGTAGCTTAAAGCCAGCCCAGGCAAAAAAGTTCCCGTGAGACTCATCTCCAATTAACCACTAGAAAACCAGAAGTGGTGCTGTGGCTATCTTTAAGAAAAAAGAACTCAGAGACAGCATCTAGGTCCTGAGATCAAGCCCCAAGACTAACAAAAAAAAAATCTTTTCCATAGCCTCGTTGGCCTTCTTTCGCTCTGCTACCTTAGTTCCACCCCCACTGAAATATCTCCTAAGGCCAAACTTCCTTCCTCAAGGCCTTGGCAAATGCTGTCAAAGGCCCTGTGGCAGAGCTGGGAAAGTTCTAACCCCCAGGTCAGGCTCCACCAAAAGCAGTCTGCCCTTTCCTTTGTGCCTCAACTTTCCTTGTACTATACGTGCATGGTATATTCCTGGAAATGGGTGTCCTCAATTAAGATGGTAATCAGGCAGGGAGTGGCTGGGCTGTCCTGTATGTTTCAGAAAAATATGGAGGATTCTTTCTATGGACAATGCAAGAGGTTTGGGCCACTGAGTAGCCCCATAAGTCCCAACAGCTCCCAGCCCCGGATCTGGCCCTGGCCTTAGCCCCCAGCCCCAGCCCCAGGCCCGGCCCTGGCCCTCACAGTCACTCTCTTCCTTTTCCCTTTTATCAAAGGCTCTCTCTCTCTCTCTGTCTCTTAATCACTAACTCTGACCCTGTATCCTCTGCCCAGTTCCTGACCCCCTTCACCACTATTGTAATCACCCCTGAGTGAGAAGAGGGACACAATACCTGAAGCTCCTGGGGATGCAGCGCTGGCCGAACCCTGAGATCTGGGTTCCAGCCGGGGGTTCTGGAAAAGGTCCACCAGCTAATACACCCCTGAGGTGAGGAGACATTTGAAAGGCAAGTTCAATACAGCCACAGTGAACTCCCGTACTCAGAAGTGGGGGGTGGAAGTGGCCCTACAGACAGGCCCTCATTGTGCAGGTAGGGAAGCCAGAGAAAAGCCACCAGCTTACACCTGTCCAGCTGTGCACCACCTGACCAGGTGAGTGAGCCAGGACGGAGCCCCCTCCCTCTCTGCCACTGGCTAGGAATTCACATGAACCTCAGTTCTCTGTGCTTTAAGACCCACGAGGATCCCCAGAAACAGACTTAGGGAGCAGGACCACCTGACCTAGGACTACCCCTGGTTTCAGATGGCTCAAAAACAGCAGCACTTTTCTGCGACACATTAGCTGCAAAATAATTCTGCCCAGGCACCTCACCAAGACTGGCTCTGCAGCCAGCTTTCACTTGCCACCACTAGGAGGCAGCCGTGAGCACCCGTGAGCCCCAAAGTGGATGCACGTTTACTTGGAAGACATGGAAATTGTTTTTCTGAGCACCAATGGTGCTGTTCAAAGTGATTCTCAAGCGTAAGAGAACTGTGGCTGTGGCTCTCATGAAGTGTCCGCACTTCTGTCCCTCTGGACAGTCACATAACTGCTCCCTTTGACCCAGCCGTAGTCCATGGGTGCCCTCCCTGCTCTCTCCAGGACAGATGGAAGGAAGGTGGCTGGTCACCGACTAGTTATATGGGAGGGGGAAGGACCCTGAAGAAGCCAGATTAATTCTTGGGCATCAGACCTCAGTGGTATACTGTTGGGCTGATTGGGGGGGGACACCTGCAGGAAATGGGGGGGACCCCCATTTCAAGGGGCAGACCCCACCTCCACAGCTCCCGCTCCTCACCTTCCTCTCTTGTCACCTGTCAGGAGGATATGCTGGTTCTCAAAGCTGCAAGTGAAGAGAAAGAAGCTAAAAAAAAAGTCAAAGACCCTCTTCCCAGGCCTTGATGCCACCTTAGCCAGGCCCAAGAGGGCTGGGGAGGGCACAGGGAGAGGCCTGATTTCTCACTGACTGTAACAACCAATGACGACACTGATCAAAACACATGCCAATCTCAAAACACCACCTGATCTCATTGGTTCTTACAGTAAATTTACGAGGAAAGGAATTATTCTTGGCTCCATATTAGAGAGGAGGAGACCGAGGCATGGTATCCTCAAGGACCTGCTCAAGTAGCCAAGCCTGGACCACCTGCCATGGTACCTCCATTCTTGGGAGTCTTCAAGGAAGGGGGATCCTTAGAGAAATGGCCAGGAGGCTCTGTGTGGAGGAGCCTGAGATTGGGGGTCGGGGGGAACTGGTGTTTTCACTCTAGCCTCTCATCAACTCCAGATTGCTCACAGGACGAGTAAGCTGGGTATGGTGACTACCAGGGCACTCCCAGTGGGCTTAAAATGTCTGAGGACAATCAGGAGAATGACAAAGGGAAAGGTGATGGACCTTGTCCCATGGTAGAAATTTGAGCGTGTAGGAGATCACATTCATTCATTCACTCATTCATTCCTTCAACTTCCAGCACTTGCGTAGTGCACCTGCCCTGCCCAAGGCTCTGAGGATCATATGTGGTGACCTGGTAGACGGATGGCCCACGTGGAAGCCAGGGGCCCATGGATGGGAAGGAAGGTGGGGCCAAGGGCAGGGAGAAACCCTTACCTGATGTCCAGGTGGAAAACCCACGACAGAGAAGCCATGCACTGGGCCAAACTGAGCACCGCGTCCAGGGATGAGCCATTCTTGCTGAGGCTGGAGGTCACAGGGGACATTAACACAGGCAACCCATGACTGAGAGCCCCTCTTTGTGTCAGGGACCCAGCACAGGAGGGCTGGCCTAGTGTGAGGTGACCGTCCCAAAGACAGCATCCCTTCCAACCTCACTAGACAGCTGGGGAAGCAGGGGCCAGAAAGAGACAAGAGCTTGCCCAGGGTGACAGGCCATGTGGGTGACAAGGCTGAGCTTGGAACCCAAGTTCCCTTTTGGGCCAGGTCTGGGTTCTGTCTCTCCATCTGATGAAGGGAGGTAGGGCCTGGTGGCAGGGGAAAATGGGAACCCTGTTCCAATAGCAGGGCCCTCCCTGCTCTCCAAATCCTATCAGCTGATTAATCATAGGACTTTTTCGTCTTCTTTTTTTTGGTCAGTCATAAGACTTGAACTCTGGGCCTGGGCGCTGTCCCTCAGCTCTTCAGCTCAAGGTGAGCGCTCTACCACTTGAGCCACAGTGCCACTTCCGGTTTTCTGGTGGTTTATTGGAGATAAGAGTCTCATGGACTTTCCTGCCCAGGCTGGCTTTGAACGGTGATCCTCAGATCTCAGCCTCCTGAGTAGCTAGGATTACAGGCGTGAGCCATTGGCTCCCGTCTTAAGCATAGGACTTCTTACTCACTCTTCCATGTCCCTGGAACTCAGGCCTGGAGGCACAGGTAGGGCGCTGAGTCACCAAGGTACCCATAGTGTTAAAAGGCCACCTGAGGTCAAGCCACATGTCCTTTTCTCTCCTTCCTGTCCTTCCTTGGCCTCGTGCAGGCCCCCTGTAGTATCAGAAAACACCTCCTTTCCTGGTCAGCTTCTGAAGGATGCACTGGCAGCAGGAGGAGGCATCAGCATTCATTGTTATAACCACAGATGGTAGCTGCTACCTCAGGGACTCAGAGAGGTCATACAACTTGCCCAAGGTCACACAGTACATACATAGTGTACTGTGAACCTGGAACCCAGGACCTGTGACCTCTGACCTCTCAGTTTGGCCAAGGAAAGCTTAGGAGAAGGAGGGGGCTATGGGAGCCAAGAACATCTAAATTTGCAACAGGCTAAGCTAGGGGATTTCTGGCCTCCTTTTAAGTCCTGTCCTCTCTCCCCAAAGCAAAACAAAACAAAAGAGAAACATCTCGCACAGGTCCTCAGGACCTGTGAGTTCCCCCAGACTCTGTGCTTGGGTGCCCTCTCGGGTGCAAACCCACCAAATGTCCCTTCCTGGTGCCAGAATGGCTGCCAGGCAGCTGTCCATCACCTCACTGTGTCCCTAGCCTGCTTCCATAATGCTATCCATAGTATCCCATGCTTCCCTCATACTGCGCATGCCTGCCCCGCCCCACATGGCCTGGCCTTCCAGGCGCCTCTGCAGAGAGGCTGGCGGTGAGTCAGTCTCTATTAGAAATGGGCTCCGTTCAGTCTAATCCCAGTGAACAGTGTCCACAACAGAGCTGTCCTTCGTTGGGCACCCGCTCCATGTCAGGCTGGCCCGGGGGGGCTTCACATGCATTTTCTGATTACATCTTTAGCTGGCCCTCCCGAAGGGAGGGGAGCCAGGACATCCCCACCCCGTTTCTGGGTGATGACCCCCCCAGCCCTGCCTACTCACTTCACGGATTGCAGGGGTCCCAGGCCTGGGAGCAGCTGGGCCAACCGAGCCACCCCGTGGTCTCCCAGGGCATTGCTAGACAGGCTGGAAGGGAAGGGAGAGAAAGCTTAGGGGAGGGCGGAGCAAGTGTGCCCCCCACACCTGTCACTCTCGGGAGCAGCCTAGGCTGCCCAGCCAGGTCTCAGCACACCTGGGACTCCCCCAGACTTTCCCCCGAGGTTCTGAGGAGGCAGGGATGGGCTTCAGAGGGGTCAAAGTTGACAAAGGTCCCTGGGTTCTTTGACCCCTGCCACTGTCCCCTTCATGAACACTTACTCGAGGTGACACAGCTGGCCAGGGTGATGGGGGCGCCGGCTTCCCCCCAGTGCTTTGTAGAGTGCTTTGACGTGCTTGGCCTGGAAGCCGCAGTGCGTCAGCCTGCGGAACGGAAGACCACAGCCTGCAATGCCCACCCAGGCGGAGGTGATGCCATCTGTCAACCCGGACCTCAGGCCGGCTGCCAGGACAGGAGGGGACTGAACGTGCCTGGAATCCAGGCAGACAGAAAGATGGAGGGGCAGACACACAACACACACTTAAGATGTTACTGAATCTGGAGAGAGAGGGGGGGAGGGGGGAGGGAGAGGGTTGGCAATGAGGAGCACAGAGACAGAGGACAGGAGAGGGTGAGGGGGAAGGGAGAGGGAGGAGGGTAGACAACAAAATTAAGGCCTACATGGGTGCTGGGAAAGTGGCTCAGTGGTAGAGTGCTTGCCTTGCATGCATGAGGCCCTGGGTTCGATTCCTTAGCACCACATAAGCAAAAAGAAAAAAAGCTGGAAGTGGCACTGTGGCTCAAGTGGTAGAGCGCTAGCCTTGAGCTGAAGAGCTGAGGGACAGCGCCCAGGCCCAGAGTTCAGGCCCCATGACCGGACAAAAACAAACAACAAAAAATAAAAAAACAAAAAACAAAATTAAGGCCTACAGAGAAGGAGAAACAAACTTTTGAAAGATACAAGAAATGGAGAGACAGAGAGACAGACAAGAGGAGGGGCCCAGGCCCAGGATCAGGGTAGCAGAGGCCCCCTGACCCCTCCCCCTCTGACATGCAGAGTCCCCATGGGGGCCCAGTGCTGGGGCTATGGTCCTGGGTTCCCCTAAGTTGTGGAAGGTAGCAGAGGGGGGCTGTCTTGAGCCCTATCTGGAGTGGGCTGTACAGGGGGTAAGAAGCAGGAAGCCCACCACAACTTCTGGACACAGCAGGGTGAGGAGGATCCCCAGGGAGCTTGAGGCTTGGGGACAAGGACAGGAAGAGGCGGGAGCCCTGTAGAGGTCTAGGGGTCACCTCCATACCTGATATTGCGGGAGCTTGAGGGCAGCTCCGAGGCGTCTAGGGCTGAGAGGCTGTGGAGAAGCGCAGCACTGTGGGAATGCACAGGCCAGGCTGAGCAAACCCCTCAGCCAGAGTCACCAATGTCCACCCCCAGCCTCACTGTCCAGCAGCCAATGTCTGTGCTCCGTCAAGAGTCAGGAAGTCCTGACTTTGGCCTGGCGTGTGACTCAGGACAAATCATGGGACCGCTCACTGGGGTGGATGGTCTTGGCTTGGTGCTCGCTGCTTATAGATTCCCCTCCACTCTTCCCTCCATCACCAGTCAGTCCTATCAGAAGCATCTCTAGCCACACCCCTTCAGCAGAGATCATATCCTACACAGGAGATTGCAGGTAGACATCTAGGAGCCCCTTACTCCTTTGCTGGGCTGGGGAAATCCAGAAGGTCACCCTGGAGGAGGCAAACACTCCCTAACAGCTTCTCATGCCATAGGGCACTAGAAGTTTTGACCAACGGGCCTAGCAGCCCTGTGGGTCTGTCGGAAGGTCCTCATCTCCTGAGCCTCATTCTGCAGCTCCCCAACCCCTCCTGGGCCCACCATCCACAGTCTCCACCTCGGAACTTCCTCCGGCTACCAGGGGATGGGGAGACGCTTGGTGCTTCTACCCTCTGGGTTCAGGGCTGCAGCCCCCAGCAAGCCTGCCCATTGCTGCCCCTGGCATTGCTCTCCCTGGCAGGCCATGGTCCCCTTCTCCCATGGCGGGACGGGTGGTGGTCCCAACAGAGCAGAGCTGGGAGTTGGGGGAGGCCTACCTTTCCCAGGACCCGTCCTGCTCCCCTGCCTCCTGGGCAAACATAAGGACTACAGTTTTGTGCAGCAGGCTGGGGAAAGAAGAGAGGTGGAGGGGAGGAGAGGTTACCAGTTCTTGGTGATGCATACCGAATGGTCCTGGACTCAAGTGTGCCAGCTGGAATGGGGTCTGAGTGGGCACCAGAGGACGCTTGTAGGGGTCTATAAGGCCTGGGGCCAGAATGCATGCTCAGGGTGCATGTAAAGGGCACATGGGCAGGCCCGGGCTTGGGGGTGAAGGGGGCGGGGCTTCACCTGATGTGCAGCTCTGCCAGGCTCCAGCACATGTCCACAGCCCTCAGCACGTAGGCCACGCCCACCATGGAGAGCCCGTTGTCACTGAGGCTGTGGAGGGGAGAGTGCCAGCCATCAGCAAGCTCTGAGGGCCCTAGCCAGTTCCAGCTTCTTCACACCCAGCTGCTTCCTGTCTGTCACTCTCCTCTATCCCCAACCAGAGGCTCTCCAAGAGTCTGGCCTTGTGGATCAGCCAAGAATCTCCCCACCCCAACATGTGTACCCCACTCAGAGAAGCAAGCTCTCCAGCCTGGGTGGTAAGGACTACTGTGGGGTCTTCCTCCCCTTTGAGTCTGTCTCCATTTGACAAATGGAGACACTGAGGCCAGACATATCCCATTACTTCCCCAGGAATAAGCAACAGAGCCAAAGCCATGACCCCCAATCACTTTTCCCCAATGCAATACTCCCCAACTCCAACCTTAAAGTGACCCCCAGAACCCCAACATATCCACCCGCATGCCACATCCACCTTAGCTCCCATAATGCACCAGCACACCCAACAGCACGCCCTTCCTGCTCCTCCCAGCATCCCAATGGCCACCCCTTCACACCACACTACACCCCACAGCTTTCCATCTCAACATCCTCAGGACCATTCCCCCAGCCCCTCAGTGCTGCCACACTGCAACCCCCACCCTACCCTGCCACACCCCACTCGGGCTGACACAAGCCACTGGTGGCCCATGGACATCCCACACATGCACGGGGTGAAATGGTGGCATGCTGCGGCTCAGGCAGGAGCAAGGGTCAGGCACGGGCCACCCACCCATCTTCACTGGAGCTGGGACCAACTGGGGCTCCCCCCGCCCCATCATGCAAGGGTAACGTGGACAACTCACTCCAATTTCTTGGTGATGTGCAGCTGGGGTACAGCCTCTGCCAGGAGTCGACAGCCTTCATCCTCCAGATGGTTCTCTGAGAGGCTGGGGTCACAGGGCCTATGGGTCTATGCTGGGGGCTGGAGTTACCCTCAGCCACCCATTCACGCGGCACCTTCCTGACTTAGATGAAGCATCACTTCCCTATGTGAGCCTTAACATTAACTGCAGCGACCGGCTGCATGCCTGGCTATGTCCGAGGTGCAGCTACAATTGTGGACATAGTTCCAATTCGCAAGACTTCCAGAGGGCAGGCATTGCACAATCCCCTCCCAGAGGAGGAAGCGGAGGCCAGGGTAGTGAAGGCCTGTATTCAAGGGACTCTTCCAACCTGTGTGACCTTGAGCCAATTTCCCTCCCTGTGTCTTACCTTCCTCCAAGAGTAACAGTGCTTACATCACTGACTCAAGATGATTAAATAAGACATACACAAAAGCTCTGAGCAGAACACCCAGCACCAGACAAGTGCTAAATACTGCAGCATGAAGATGCTCGGACACCCCTTACCCACACGTGAGGACCTGACCACTCTGCCCTGCCTCTGCTCCCCAACCCCCAGCCCTTCCACTCCTGTTTGGGGTCCACGCGTCCCAACACACTCACTCCACTTCCTCCAGGTGAGGACCTTCCCGGAGCATGTCTATGAGGACTTTCACATCGCAGACCTTGAGTCGACATTTCTGGAGCCTGGGGTGGTGGTGGGGAGCAGAGGGACTCATGGGGGGGGGGAAGATACAGCATGCCCTGCCCAGCTCTGAATATGGGGGGTCTAGAGGATGACAGATCCAGGGCTTACACACCTTATAGTAGCTGGGTAATTGTTGGAAAGGCACCGAAATGGTCTGAGTTAAACTGGCTTAAGTTAAGCTGAGCTGACCCGGTTTCCCTCTCAATCAAATGGAAATAAGGATGTACACCGCCGTTTCTAAGAGGCTAACCATGAGCTCATGGGCCTGGAACATGGAGCTTAGTACTGAGCTATATAGCAAGGGACTACTAGGCATAGCTTTGTTTCTATAGCAACCATCAGATGTTCCTGATCCAAATCAGGTGATTTATTCATGCCATTTCCCACGTCTGCTTTCCTTTTATCCTTCCTTCCCCTGCTGCCCCATCCCTTAGGAGGGGGTCCCTCCTCCACAGGATACGCTTCCCTCTGCAGTGAGGTACCTGAGTGTCAGGATTCTGCCCTGAGCCTCTGTCTTTGGGCTGACATTTTCCTGTAGGTCTGGAACTCTGCTGAAAGCAAGACACACATTGGCCAGGTCTCCCCACCCCCACCTTGCTTCTAGGGCCTGAAGATCCTACCAAACCCTCTCCTCCATAGTGAATGAGTGCATCACAAAGATGGTTGTTTGCCCAAGGGAAGGTACAATTCAGCCAGGCAGGAAGAGGTCAAAGCTGGAGGCCAAATGGAACTATTATTCAAATTCTGGCTTTGCCAGTGCAGTCTCTGTACCTATCAGAGCCTGGTTTTCTTCTGTAAGGTGGGGTGACAATCTCCAACTTACACAGTTCGGGAAGGACTAGATGAGGCAATATTTGTTCATGCACCCAGCATGGAAGCTGTGGAAGTAGATGCGGCTGCTGTCTGAGCCACTGGCCTTCCTGGGCAGGTGCATGGTGCAGCTCACTGTACATGAGCGAGAAACCACAGGGCCTCCAACTCTCTCCCTCTGGGCAGGAGAGCACTGAGGGTCACGGGAAAGCTTGGACATACGAATCAGATGCCCCAGACCCTTGGACAGACACTCTAGAACTTCTATGATAAGAGTAACCAGTGACCTTATTATCCACTGGCCACCCGCTACTGAAGGGCACTTGAATTGTGCACACATGATCGAGGAACTCACGTGTTCCTTTTACTGACACCATGGCTACTGACTATCATTTTGAGTGTGACAGCTCTAGAAATTAGAGGGGAAAGGGACACTGGTCCTTTTGGGTGAAGAGGGGACAGGGAGGAGTTTGCTCAAGGCCACCATGTCACCTGTCTCTGAGTCTCAGGCAGGGAGGAGCTTGAGAGTGTGGTGGAATGTTCTTGCAGAGGAAAAATAGGGTCCCTTCCTTTACCCATCCAAGAACGGTGAAATGGAAGTCCATGCCCAGCCAGCATGTGAGCACCACGGCACACTAGCTGTGTTCTAAGTGCTTTCCACCCTCCACCCTTTACAATGCCGCAATGTGACCACCCTCAGTGCCTCTCTTTGTTTTATTCATTTGTAAGTGTGTTTCCAAGGATTTAGCACAAAGTGGCTAACAGTATGCTCACATCCTCTCACAGGGCCTCACCCTTGCCTCTACACAGGGCCAGATGTGGCCAGAGGTGGCCAGACAAGTCAGGAGATGCAAAAACCCCTTGACCACCTCAGTGATCCATTCCTCAGCAGAAGCTGCAGGAAGCAGCTCCCGCTCCAGCTTTTCCTTGGCTCTCAGCCACCTTCCTCTTTCCTGAGCCCAGTTCATTCTCAGGGGTGAGCCCAGACCCATGCCTCCCAAACTCCTTACCTCCACAGCTCTGCAGTGGTCTCCATGGGTGGAGAAAGAAGGAAGACAAGGTCTGACTCTCTGAAAGGTCAGATGCAGAAGCATGAAACCCCATGGACTGGAAGCCGGCATATCACCCCCACTTCCTGCCCCAAACATCCAGGGAAAGCTGATTTCAGAGCAACAGAAGTAGTCACTGCTTGTTAAATCTTGCAAGAGTTTTGTTAGAAAGTAAGAAGAAAACATCTTCTTTTCTTCTTTCCATTTCTTGGAGTTCATTTCAATAAATATTATTTTATATGATCAGAGACACATTGCGCCTTTGTGTTCCACCTCCAGAAATCAATTTCTTACAAGAAACATAGTAAAAATTAGGCAAGCTCAGAGTTTTCTGAAAAGGAGTTACAATAGTTTGGGAATTAAGATGTTTGACATCTAACCTATCCCTGATCCTAACAGACAATGCAGGTTCAGCACCATGGAGAGCGACATTCAGATACCTTCCTTTTTATATGCTTGTGCTTCCTAGATTTGATCTATCCTTCCACCCACTTATCCACCCACAAAACCAATCATCCATCCATCCATCCATCCATCCATCCATCCATCCATCCATCCATCTGTCCATCCTTCCATCCACCTACCCATCATTCACAATCCAAACTTCTTTCCCTTCCTCCTCATTTTTCTTTCTTTCCTTTCCTTCCTTTCTTTCTTTCCTTCCTTCCTTCCTCCCACCCACCCATCCATCCATCCATCAACCCACTCTCCCATTTATCCCACCCACCCATCCAACTATTTGTTAGATACCAGGTGCCAGGCTTGAGCAGATCAGTAGAGTTAAGGTGAAACAGACTTGGGACATGCATGTGGGTCTTACAGATTGGAAGCCTTCTCTTTTCCCATCTCCCACTTTTCCCTCTCTTTTTCTTAAGACCTTGAAGATGAGTGTTCCATTCCTTCTGCTCACCTGACCTGCAGTATCCTGACAGTAGGACATGTGACTGCCACCTTCACCAAGTGGAGTAGAGTTGATACAGAGAAGCTGTTTCTGCTCAGGCTGTGTGATTGGGGCAAAGGTATCAAGACTGGGTTCCCCATGCATGGTCTGCAGGGGATTGGAGACTTGGGCTGGGAGAGGATGTGGACAGAGCACTTACTCAAGCTTGCGGAGCCTTGGCAGGCAAGGGAGTGCCTTCACAATGTCCAGCACCTCCGGGTCCTTGAGCTGGTTATCCTGCAAACTACAGGAAGATGGAGACTAAGTCCATCAGCCCTGGGGATGGGCCACTTGGAAGCCCTAGTTGGCAGATGACAGTTATGGCCACCCTCATGTGGGAGATTCAAGACAAGGGCACTAGCACCCTGCATGCCCAGCCAAGTCCTCTTCTGGCCACTCCTGTCTCTGTTGAGGATTTCCTGCCTGGTGGTCCAAAGGAATCTAGATGGCAGAATGTGGACAGTCTCACAAAGTAGAGGGAGGAGACCCAGGTGCCCAGTTTCCCAGGCTTCTGTCTTCAACATGCCTGAGGTCCAAGCTCATCTGGATCTCTTGACCCCCAGGGAAGAAGTGAAGTCTAATCTGGGACACTGGAGATGCTGCTCAGCCCTGGCCCTGACTCATTCAGAACCCCAGGACCAGTACATTCCTCTCTGCTGTCACATTACCTTCCTTTCAAGGGGACCGCACACCTCAGTCCTGCATGTTCCTCCCAGCTAGAGGGACAGATGAGCTGAGGGATATTGGGTAATGGGAGAAATGATTCAGGCCGTCTTCAGTAATTAGGGAAGATAAATAAGTGGCAGCAAGATCAATATTCCAGAGGTCTGTCTTGACCAGAGTAATCATGCACAAAGGCATCCAGCTAAAGGAGTTGAGGGATGGCACCAGCTCATGTTCCACTCAGTAAGTGCTGTACCCTAGTGCCAGGATGCACCAGGACAAACAGGTAGTTTTCTTTTCCTTCCTTTACTCCTTCCTTCCTTCCTTCCTCCCTCCCTCCCTC
>NW_012267322.1:7897636-7919685 GCF_000151885.1 Dipodomys ordii | reverse complement strand
CCTCCCTCCCTCCCTCCCTTCCTCCCTTCCTTCCTTCCTTCCTTCCTTCCTTCCTTCCTTCCTTCCTTCCTTCCTTCCTTCTTGTGCCAGTACTGGGCCTTGAACTCAGAGCCTGGGTGCTGCTCCTTAGCATTTTTGCTCAAGGTTAGTGCTTTACCACTTGGGCTACAGATCCACTTCTGGCCTTTTGTTGGTTAACTGAAGGTAAGTCACAAACTTTCTTGATCAGGCTGGCTTGGCATTGCAACCCTCAGATCTCAGCTTCCTGAGTAACTAAGATTACAGGTGTGAGCCACTGGTGCCCAGCTTAAGGTAGCCTTTCTAAATCTCATGAAAGTACCATAGAAGCCAGCAGTGGTCTTTGAGTGGCTGGAGTGTCCCCAACCCCACCTTCTCCCCAGAGCATTCAGTCCCAAACACAGGGGAGGGTAACCTGGTGTATGTGCTCAATGTGTGCTTGCACCTAAGTGTGCACGTGGGTGCTGCACACCTGCTTATCTGTGAACAGGGCTGTGGAGGGCTCATACTTGAGCAAGGGAATGTCATTTGTATGCAAATGCTTACACACGTACGGAATGTAAAAGCATGTTACATGCGTTTATGTATACCCACAGAGCCTGCCTCCTGCCTGCACACTGCTATCCCTTCTCCTAGGGAGTCACAGAAGAAAGGAAGAGAGCCTCAAAACTCATGTTCCATCAAGGTAGCCCAATGTTAACTATGAGCAACCCTGCTCTGCAATCCTCAGGAGTTTTGCTTTTGGCTTCAGCCAACCTTGTTCTTGCATCGTTACCTCCCTGTCTGAGTCTCACTGCAAATCTTATTGGCCATGTCCTGATGTCAAATACAGGGTCCAGAGGTATCCCAGGGGCTTGGCAGTGACTCTTCTCCCCAGCCAGTGAGCCCTCCTGACGATCACTCACCTGACCTCCTCCAGCTGTGGACACAGGGGCAAAGCCTGCACCAAGTAGCTGATGCCTCGGGCCGTGACCTTACTTCCCACTAACCTACAAGGCAAGCAAAGGTGATGAAGAGGAACAGAGTCATGGGAGCAAGTAGGACATACTAGGCATCCTCAGATGAAGCTCTTTTGGTTGCAATCCCTGGCTTACCTTAGCTTCTGTAGGCTCTTCATGGTAGGCAAGCTCCTTGACAGGGCTTCAGCAAATGCGTCACCACACTTTCTGCTCTTAAAGCTGCACAGGGAGAAGCAAAGTGTCAGATGATCAGAGCTGGGTGGGGCTTGGAGATCATCAGCATCTTCCCCTTTCCCTGCTCAAAACACACTATATGGAGCAGAGCTAGCTCCCACCACTCCAGGCCACACAAATGAAGTTCAATGTTGTAGCAGTAGTTGTTGAAGTAGTAATAAGATTACAGCACTAACTGCTTCAGCCATTAAACAATTCTCCCCTTCATACAGGGAAAAAGAGCTATAGCTGGGAACATGGTTTTCCAACCAGAAGACATATTTCCCAGCCTCCTTGGCAGCCTGGAGTGGCTGTTTCCTCACCAGTGCTGTATGACTGGGAGGGACGGATCCTAATTCCAAGGCTGACCTTTAACACACTGAGTTTGTCTTCACACTTACCTTTTCCCTTCTCCCTAAGCCAGAGCAGAGAAATGGCCAGAACCCAGCTTTGACTATGCTAAGGGGCTGGATCTCTGCATGATGGCGTGGAGCAAAGACATCCTGCTAGCCTGGATTGTTCACCTCTGACTCTTCCATGAGGGAGAAACACAACTCTAAGGATTCCATTCCCCATATTTGGGAAATGCGCCTTTGTAATAACAGCCTTACTTTTTCTCTTGCCAATGCAGACATGCAGCCCTGGCTGTGGACCAGGTGTGCTGAGACCTGTCTACCATGCCTGCTTCCATCTCCTTCTCATAAGGACCCCATGAGTGAGGTGTTAAATATGAAATCATTTTAGAAAGAAGCCTAGAGTGGTCATATCACCTGCCCCAACATCAGCTTCAAGCAGCACAGCGCATGATGAATAGAGTCCAGAAGCCACAGGTAGCAGGAAGATGTTGCAGGATTCTAGAGGACCTGTCGAGTATCACAAGCCAGTGGGTGGGTGGGGCTGTTCTGTTCTGATACTCAAAATTTGAATCCAGACTCCTTCACAGGATCATCAGGCTGGCTGGCCTCTGCTCTCCCCAAGCCCCATGTCCCTCCTACATCTTCCCTCATCCTCCTCTGACCTTACTCACCTGAGAGACTCTATCCCTCCACAGCCTATCAGAGCCTCAGGGCAGCGGGGCTCCAGGAGGCAGCCCTCAAACTCCAGGTGCAGAGGGTCAGCTCTGTGTCCCAGGATGCCAGTCAGGGCAGTCAGGTCTGCAAAGTTCAGTGGGAAATTGTGGAAGGGCAGATGGTAAGGGAAGCCTTGAGCAGCGAGAGTGGCCAGTTCAGCCTCCTGGGTCTCAGCTACACAGTGACACAGCTCCACCAACTTTGGCCCTGTGAGCTTCTGGGTGGCCAACTTTCTCAGAACCTGCACAACAGCAGCCTGCCTGCAGCACACCCAGGCTTCATTCCTCTTGGCCAGGTGGCTGAGGAATGGACCGCAGGTGTGAGCAGCCAGGCCTGCCAGGAAGGTGGGGAGTTTATCGGAGAGGCCCACTCTACCTTTGGTCCGAAGCACCCAGTGGGAATTAAGGGTGACATGGCCAGTGAGTGTATCTCTGTCCACCAGAGGGCTGGCCATCAGGTACAGGGCAGCAAAAAACTCCTGCAGGCTGAGATGGGCAAATGCATAGCCTGTCTCCCAGTGCCCAGGGCTTGTGCAGGTGCAGAAAGAGGTCAGCAAGCTGTGGGTAGCTCCAAAAGCCAGCAAGGCTGGTGGAATGTCCCCTGAGTAGAAGATAACCTTTCCAGAGTCCAGGCCTCCCAGGGCCACCTCTCCAAGGCCCAGCAGGGAGCCGGCAGGGAGATCCTCACAGGGGCTGAGGGAAAGCAGCATCTGCATGTAGAGCTGAGTCACTGTGGGCAGGAGGGCTGCAGACTGGTCCGTGGGGGTTCTGGGGAGCAGATGATGGAGGCAGAGGCAGGTGATTCGGCACAGCGTGGGTACTGCACACATGCTCCGAAGACGCCCATTTGCACGCAGCTCTTCCAGGACCATCTCTTTAGAAGGCTGCCCACTGAAGAAGTGGCTCATGTACTCCTCCACCCGCTGCCCATCGAAGCCCCACATATGGACCATAGCTACCTCTCTGGGCAGGCAAGTGGGCAGTTTCCCTGGACGGGAGGTAGTGATCACCCAGCAGCCAGGTAGGAGGGTTCCACGGCAGAGATTGGAGAAGAGGGTGTGGACTGAGGCTGCGCCATCAGGACTTAGAGTCTCCTTGTCAGAGCAGGGGTGGAGGGCCTCATCCAGCCCGTCAAAGATCAGCAGGACTCTGTTGGCCTTCTCCTGTAGGTACTGGAAGACAGCGTCGGAGCCTGATTCGGGGCTCAGGTACAGATCAAAGAGGAGCTGGCGCAGCGTCAGGAAGCCTTTGATCAGGTTGAGCTGGCGGAATTCAAAAAGGAATAGGGCCTGGAAGTGGCCCAGCTGGCCATCAGCCCATTTCTGGCGGAGCCTCCGGACTAGTGTGGTCTTGCCCAGGCCGGCCTTTCCCAAGAGCACGGTCACTCGTGGGCCCTTGTGGGTCCTGAAGTTGAAGAGATCCTGGAAGTCCACATCGCCGCCATCTTCTGTCTTGAAGTCTCTCTTGATGGTCCTCTCCTGGGTGTCCAAGGGTGCTGTGGCCCGGCTCCACTGCAGGATGGTGGGTATGTAGTACTGGTGGGTGGTGAGGGTCTCCTCTGGCCCCCAGCATTTGCTGTCATGGTGTTGGTGGACAAATGCCTTTAGGAGCTCCAAGTACTTGTGGGCCAACTCTGCTGGGGACAGACAGAAGGTGTGAAAACAGGAGCCCAGGCCCTCTGCCCATGCCATGACCCCAATATCAGGTGTCTCTAGCCTTAATAATAGGTGTAAGGGCACAATAGGATTTGTTGTTGTTCCTTGTGCCAGACTTGAACTTAAGGCCTTGAACTCTTCCTTGACCTTTTTTCTTTTTGGTTTGGCATGGGGCTTGAACTTGGCGCCTGGGTGCTGTCTCTAAGCTATTTTACTCAAGTCTAGTGCTCTACCACCTTGAGCCCCAGGCTCCACTTCTGGTTTTCTGGTAGTTAATGAGAGATGAGAGTTACAGACTTTCTTGCCTGGGCTGGCTTCAAAAAGCATGAGCCTCTTGGATTTGAACCTTGATCCTAAAATCAAATTTCAACCTCCTGAGTAGCTAGGATTATAGGTGTGAGCCTCTGGTGCCCCACTCACAATAAAAATTTTGATGCTACTCAAAGTCTTAGCAATAGTGGCGGCTCAGGCAGCCGCTGGATTGGTGAGAATGGGGCCCATGGTCATGGCTGCCTTGGTTTCTGTTAACCATGCGAGTGTATAAAATGTTCAAGAGCTGGAGGGTTTGCTTGGCAAGATCTTATTAGAACAATCCCTTCCAGCAGGACTCCTGTGCTCCAGGTCTCTCTCGGGTGTTTCAGTTCTGTGATATCCAGGAGTGAGCATTAACAACCCATGGGCCTTGAACTGGCCTATTAGACCATGTGTCTGGCTTCCACATGGCCAGGTGTTAACCTGCTCATTCTTGAGTCATTGGAAGGTCTGAGATGGCCGGGGAAGGACTGGGGAGTAGACAAACGAATGCAAAACATTGTCTGTTTTGCTGGGCACCAGTGGTTCAGGTGTAAACGTGACTATGCAGGAGGCTGAAATCCAAGGATCATGGTTCCAAGCCAGCCCAGGCAGGAAAGTCTAGGAGCCTCTTATCTTCAATTAACCAGCAAAAAGCCAGAAGTATGGCTGTGGCTCAAGTAAAAGAGCTGATCCTTGAGTGAAAAAGCCAAGGGACAACACCCAGGCTCTGAGTTCAAGTCCTAGTACTGGCACACAAACAAATTACCTATTTTCCAATAGATGTGACTTCTTCACCACGACTAGACCCACAGTGTATGTGTGGGTAGGATGAGTGAGGTTCACCTCGAGAGACCCCGTGTCTCCCTGAGGGCCCTAGGACCTCTGCCTCAGGACTTTTCCCAGGCGTCTTTGTCATCGCTTATCTCTGCTTACTCCAACCAGACAGTGGAGGTCCAGGCCTGAGGCTGTGCTTGTCATTTCTATGTAGTGGCTCTGGAAGAGCCTGGCCAGCCAGGCTGTGACCCTCCAGCTCCTCTCCAGGTGCCCCAGCCCCCTCCTCTGCCCACCAAGACCTTGAATTCTTCTCTCTTGGGAGTCTGGAAGACAAGAATTGGACCACAAATCTTCCAGCCTAGATCAGGGTCTGGGATCTGTGTCCAGGAATCAGGCAGCCCAGTCTTTCTGTTGGGGGTCTCTCCCAACCGTGGCACCCACCTAGCTGCTGTTTCCTGCAGTACTTGGGGCATGGTGAGGACTCACAGCTCTGAGGAGGGTGCTTGAGGCCTGGAGAAAGAGAAGAAAAAAAGGAAGGAAGGACTCAAGGAGCAACTGGGAGCCTAGATGGCACCTTTGGGTGGCTCCATTCTGCAAACAGCCACTGACAGACAAGTACATCATACTTGGGGATGAGAAGGAGGCAGGTGATGGGCAAGGGGGCTTGCAGGGCTGGAGGCTCTGGTCCTGGGGTCTCCCACTCAGGGTGCAGAGAGCAGCACCAGAAATGTTCATCCCTAAGCACTCCATGACTGGCTCTCCACTTGGGAAGGAAGGAAGGTAGGTAAGAAGGAAGGAAGGAAGGAAGGAAGGAAGGAAGGAAGGAAGGAAGGACTCAGTGGTAGAGCACTTGCCTTGCATGCATGAGGCCCTGAGTTCCATTCCCCAGCACCACATAAGCAAAAAAAGAAAAAAAGCCGGAAGTGGCGCTGTGGCTCAAGTGGTAGAGTGCTATCCTTGAGCTGAAGAGCTGAGGGACAGTGCCCAGGCCCAGAGTTCAGGCCCCATGACTGGACCCAAAAAAAAAAAAAGAAAGAAGGAAGGAAAGAGGGGAAAAAGGAAGGCAAGAAGGAAGGAAGGAAAGAAGGAAGGAAGGAAAGAAGGAAGGAAGGAAGGAAGGAAGGAAGGAAGGAAGGAAGGAAGGAAGGAAGGAAGGAAGGAAGGAAGGAAGGAAGGAGAGAACTGGTTCTAAGAGCAAAGCTTCCAACAGGCTTGGCCAGGCCTGTGATCTACGCTTCCTGTCAGCCGTGTAGCACCCTCATTTCTCATCACCCACATTTCCTCGCTTCATTGAACGAAGTGAGTTCTTGTCTGGCTGCATGGATTCTGAAAGTCTAATGCCTTTCTGGAGGACTGAAGGAAAAATGTGGAGCACCAGTGTTTCACGCCTATAATCCAAACTACTCAGGAGGCTGAGATCTGAGGATTGCAGTTAAAATCCAGCCCAGGCAGGAAAGTCCCTAAGAGACTTATCTCCATTTAAGCAGCTGAAGCTGGAAATGGAAGTGTGGCTTGTGGTAGAGTGCCAGCCTTGAGTGAGAAAGTCGAACTAGATCATGAGGCCCTGAGTTCAAGACCCTGTACCAATACATTGGAAGGAAGGAAGGAAGGGAGGGAGGGAGGGAGGGAGGGAGGGAGGGAGTAAGGGAGAGAGGAAGGAAGGATGGAAGGAAGGAAGGAAGGAAAGAAGGAAGGAAGGAAGGAAAGAAGGAAGGAAGGAAGGAAAGAAGGAAGGAAGGAAGGAAAGAAGGAAGGAAAGAAGGAAGGAAGGAAGGAAGAAAGGAAGGAAGGAAGAAAGGAAGGAAGGAGGGAGGGGAAAAAGTTAGTTTCTAAGACTTTTGCCTAAGAATCAGTGAGGCAGTCACCATTTGATGGCTGACCCTCCAGGTTCTGTCTGTTTGGGTGCAGTGGTAGTTGTGGGTGTCAGGTTGAGGGGTCCTAAGGACTGATTATAGCTTTCTGGAAAGCCTGACTCAGACATGGTGGGGTGGGGGGAGAAGGCAAGCCCTGAGCATAGAGGCAGGGACAAGGCAGGAGGCTTCCCTAGTGACAGTGACGCCAGACAACGTGTCCAAGGGCTGACACCTGCAGACTCTTTAGGGGACACCAGAGTAGACCCCTGGGAACTGGCAATGCAGGCCTTGAAAGCTGTAGCTCTGGGAGAAGTGCAGAGTGGAGGTGGGGAGGGGGGGCTTGTGTAGGGGTGTCTGCAGGTTAAGTTGGGAATGGCGCCATTCATCATTTATCGGCCCTCAATCCCAGGCCTCACCATGGTGGAGTAGAGGTTCAAGTTGACTCTCCTCATCAGCTCCCAGCTGCTCAGGGAACTCTGCAAAAGAAGGCAGGAGAGAATATGCCGTGAATGTGGCAGTATGCTGCACAGCTTGGCCAGGGGTCTGCTCAGGGCTCAGGCCGCTGCATGGGTACCAGGCAGGGAGGCAATGAAGTTAGCTCAGATACCTGAGGAGGGAAGCTGGTCGTGAGCCCCAAACACAGAAGATGCCTCTGTGCATGGGTATGTCTTTCCGCCTGTCTGTCCACTGATGTGTGTTTACACACGTGCATGTGCTATGTATATCAGCACATGTATGCAAGTATGGGCCTGCCCCTCCTCCTGCATTTTCCCCACACCAACCTTGGTAGAGCACTTGTCTGAGTCCTGCTTTATGCGCAAGGATCCCATGGGTTCTCAGTGTCTTTCCCTTCCCCTAAATGCTGTGCAAACAGTGCTCAATGTCCATTGACCTGAACAGAGTGAAACCTGCCTGCAGAATGCCTTCCCTTATTATCGCTTCTGGTCATGCTGCTTAAGGAAGCTCCTTGGAATGGACTCAGGCTGGGCATGATGGCTGACTCAGGCCTGTAACCCTAGCTACTTGGTTGGTAGAGATTCAAGGCCAGCCCAGGCAAAAAGGAGTTTGAGAGACTTGGTCTTGACCCATGGCTGAGTACCGTGGTGTTTACCTGTCATCCCCAGCAACATGAAGAAGTACAAGAAGGAGGATTGCAGCTGAGGCCACTCAAGCATGAAGCAAGACCCCCACCTTGAAAATAACCCAAGCTAGAAAGGAGCTGGAGACATGGCTCAGGTGGTATAGACCTGCCTAACAAGTAAGAAGCTCTGAGTTCAAACTTCCAAAGATAATTAAAAGGAAAAGAAAGAAAGAAGGAAGGGAGGAAATGAAGGAAGGAAGGAAATGAAGGAAGGAAGGAAGAAAAGGAAGGAAGGAAGGAAGGAAGGAAGGAAGGAAGGAGGGAGGGAGGGAGGGAGGGAGGGAGAGAGAGAGAGAGAAGAAGCCTCTTGGAGACTAGTGCAGTGGTTCATGCCTGTAATCCTAGCTACTCATGAGGCAGAGATCAAGATTATTGAGGGTTAAGGCTAGCTCAGGCAAAACGTTAGCAAATCCCCATCTTAACCAGTAAGTTGGGCATGCTTGTGGTTCCCAGTTACCCGAGAGTTATAGCTAAGGTTTCAGTCTAAGGGTGACCTCAGCCAAAAAGCAGGGGACCCTATCCAAAGAAGTATCTAAAGTAAAAGCCTCGAAGGGGAGGGCATGGCTGCAGCAGCTGCCTAGCAAGCCCAGGGCTCAGAGTTCAAACTCAGTACTGTCCAAACAAATGAACAAAAGAGGCCTTGGGCTTTGTGGGCTACTTGGGGTTTCTGGCTGGAAGAAATCATTTGGTCTTTCCCCTCCTGGCCTCTGGGCTCCTTGAGTGCTTGGACATCCAGTCCTGTAGTGCTGAGACGTGCCCAGAACGATTCAGCATTGCTCCTGGCTTTGCTTCACCTGCACGGAGAGACTTGGGCAGGTCGGGGTGTCCCGTGGCTCCCCTGGACATGGGGCTTAGGCTGGCTGTTCTGGACCCTTCCCCACCCCATCACCCAGCCACTCTTACCATCTTTATCACAGCCCGAAGTGCTGAGCAGAAGCACCTCCAGCTCCAGAGGTACCTCCAGCTCCATGCACATGGAGTGCACCAGCGATTGCCAGGTGGCCGGCCCTTGGGCGTGCAGCTTGTTGAGTTGCTGGGTGACCCTCTGCTCCACATCTAGGGCCTCATCACTGGAGTTCGGCTCCACAGAAGGGAGGAAGAACTGCATCTTAGCGCTCAGCCATTCTTGATGTTTGCTGAGCAAACTCACAAGCCAGCTCCACAGGCTCCTGCTGTCTGGCTGGTGGCTGAAGGAATCCATGAGGGGCTGGTCCTGCAGGGACAAGGTGGACGGCTGAGCTGGGGAAGATGCGTTTAGTGGGTCTTCTGCATCCCTTCCCTCACCTCTGTTCCTGTGCCCAGCTATCTAGAATGGTCTGGTTCATTCCCTGAAGATGAGGATTTGTTCTGGTTTTCACAGACCATTGAAGTTGCTCTCAGTCCACCTTTATGTCAGAGACATAAAGTACCAGAATTTCTGAACACCCCCAATCATTGAGAACAGACTTCTTTTCCATCTTGGAATCCAGGAGGACCGGATCACCTGCCTGCCAGGCATCAATGACTCATTGTAACAAGGCCACCCTTGACCTCTGGGACAATGGACTATAGGGCTACCCAAACCAGCTGGTGACTTGGGCTATTTTGGCTATGTGTACCTTCTCATACCGAATTCCCCCTATCTTACCCAAGGAAATGATTTGTAACCTGGTAGACATCAGAAGGTGGCTGAAGGTGATCTGAGTGCTGGCTCCCTGTGTCATTCCTCCATCACAGAATCTCTCTTTCTCTTCCTTATTTCTAGCCTAATAAACTTTCCTAATATTTTCACTAACAATAAAAAAATGAATAGACCTTTCTTACAGTTCCCTATCACTAGGTCATTAAGTTTTGATCGCTGGGATGTTAGTGGAAGTGCTATCTGCCCTTTGTTGCTTCTTCCTGTTGGCTGGAATGTCAATGTGATGGCTAGACCTTGGGTAGCCACATTGGATTACGAGGCAGAAGCCAGTCCTGAGGAAGGTATAGGTTAAGCTGCCTGCCTATTCTAGACTCTGACTGGATCTTTATTACCTGGTAGACAAATACACTTTTATTCTATTCAAACCACTGTGGCTTGGGGATTTCTGCTGCTTGCTGTGAACTCTAATCTCTGCGAACACAAGCCATCCCTTTTCTCTCTAATTCTCTTCTAATCTGGAACTTGCCAACAGCCAGCTGGTAGGGGTTTAAATAGAGAATAAAGGGCATTCACACAGCAAAAGCCTAACTAATGTCAGTCTCTTTGATCTACAACTCTATTTCGAGTCCTCGAATCTTAAGAAACCTCTCTGCGCGGGGCTGGAAAGTTGGCTCAGTGGTAGAATGCTTGCCTCACATGCATGAGGTCCTGGGCTCGATTCCTCAGCACCACATAAGCAGAAAAAAGCTGGAAGTGGCGCTGTGGCTCAAGTGGTAGGGCACTAGCCGTGAGCTGAAGAGCTGAGGGACAGCGCCCAGGCCCAGAGTTCAGCCCCCACAACCGACCACAAAAAAAAAAAAAGAAATCTCTCTGCGAAGACATTAAAAATTCAACTGCAGAGATGTTCACTGTGAGATTATTCATAAACCATCTAATCACCCAACAGCTGGGGGATTTGTTAACTGCTAGTGGGCCTCCTAAGGGCAGAATGTGGCATACATTTCCAGGTGCATTTTATAGTACTCTTTCCCTAGTGATAGAAGTGAACACATAGGAAGAACACACTGGGTCAGGCAAGCATGGTTCTTAGGGTGTTCTGCATTTTAACTAATCCTCAAAACTTCAGAGATTCCCATCTCTACCTCTGCCAAGAGTAAGAGGTCCACTAGGACCAAGCATTACCAAATCTCACCACATGTTCCGTGGATTTAGACCCCAGCTGTTCACTGGGCCCCTAGAAAAGACCAATTGGGCATGCGCCCCTTGCTGGTCACCCTTCCTCAATTGGACTACCAGCATAGGTCCTCATTCAGACGAAGCATGAGAATCTATGGAATAGGCTCCCATCCCTCAGACAGGACTCAGCAGTGCCACTGAACAGGTGAGCTGAGCACAGGAATGTGATCATAGCTAGGGTGTAGCTTTTTAGATGAGCTATGGTGTCAAATTCACATTGTCCATGAAGAAACCAGCCCAGCAACACAGTGGGAGGGAGGTAAGGGTGCCTGGAAAGGCATGGTGGCTCATCCTCAAATCCCCTTTGTAACCTGTCTAATATAGTACTTGATTCCATCACTGCTGTCCCATCCTAGGAAACTGTTTAAGAGTAACAGTCCCAAGCTGGGCACCGGTGGCTCACGCCTGTAATCCTAGCTACTCAGGAGGCTGAGATCTGAAGATCTCGGTTCAAAGTCAGCCCCAGGCAGGAAAGTCCATGAGACTCTTATCTCCAATAAACCACTTGAAAACCAGAAGTGGCACTGTGGTTCAGGCAGTAGAGCACTTGCCTTGAGCTGAAGTGTGCAGGGATAGCGCCCACGCCTAGAGTTCAAGCCCCATGACTGACCAAAAAAAAAGAATAACAGTCCCTGGGAGAAAAAAAAGCAGCACAATATTCATCATTATTAGACATTGACTTCCTCGGGAAATAGCCTTGAGGGCAGAGTTCAGTAGATAGATCCTTGGCTCACAAGGAAGAAGGAGGAAGAAGGGTGGAAGAAAGAAAGGAAGGAGGATAGAAGGAAGGAAGGAGAGAGGGGAGGAAGGAAGGAAGGAAGGAAAGAAGGAGGGAAGGGAGGGAGGGAGGGAGGGAAGGAAGGAGGGAGGGAGAAAGCATCTCCCAAGTGGTCTTTCCTTGCCCGCTTGTGCTGTTTATTATGGAGGGAGTGGCTGGCAGGAGACGTGGAGAGGAGATGGTGGCAAGGGCCAAATGACAGTGGAGGCAGGAGCAGTGGCTGCCTTGGTGGCAGAAGTAGCCGCAGGAAGGTGGCTAGAGCTCCCGACAGTGAACAGGGAAAAGACAGGGAATGGAGGCCCCTTGGGTGATGAACTGTGAACATATGGAGAAGTCAGAAGAATGACGTGGCTGTAAAAGCTGAAGCCATCAGGGAATTGCCAAACCTTGTGGATCAAGGGCCTCGATACTCAAGGCCTCAGAGCTCTAAGATGCTAGTTAATTTTCCAAGGGCCTGGCACCCAAGGTCCAGGAGCTGTAGGACTACCTGCTGCTGCCGATGAAGTTCCTACACTCAGTTCAGCTCAGAGCGGTGACAGTGACTGGCACCATCAACTGCTGCCGCTGGCCACTGCTAAGAGTGGAGGGTTACACTAGCAGAGAGCTGAGTGTTACACCCAGGCTTACAGCTGTGGGTGGCCCTGCTCAGAGCTATAAGCTTTCCAGCCTGATTGCCTAAGGCTGTAAGTCTCTAGTTTCTAACACCTAGAGCCACAGGCCTCTGGCTTTCAGGATTTAGAGCTATAAGCCTCAGAGTCCATATCTTTGGCACTTGAAGACCCAGGTCTGCCAGCACAGAAGAGCTTCTCTGCCTGGCTGTTATTTTCCATCCATTCCTAGCACAGAAGGGCCATAGCCAGGACTAGTAGCCATGACATACAGCTGATGAGGAGAAAGCAGCAGCAGGAGGAAGAGAAGGAGTGGATGAATGGGAAGAGGAAATGAGGGGAAGGGAAGTGTGTGTGGGGGGGAACCAACCTGGTCTCTTGGTTCATGATAGATGTTCCAGGGAGTCATGGGTGTCTGCGTCCTGTCCCCTGTCCTGAGCTTTGCAGGAAGTTCCCATAGTGCAGGCCCTAAGGAGAGAGGACACCGGGAGTTTACCACACTCATCCAAACCCCAAGAAGAACCATGCTCATACAAGTGCCTTCACCTTCGGGTGCAGATAGCATTCTTCCCCAAACACAGCCCAGCCTCCCTGCCTTCCCTTCCTGCCACACTTAGAGCACACGATGCCACGCTTGCTTCTCCAACGCAGAGCTCAGGTGTCACCTGTGACCATCAAGACAGCCCATACATCCCCCTGGAAATGGGATGAGCCTGGCCTAAGGTGAATCTTTCCTCACAGCAAGCCTAGAAGGCTAGGATTGGTGATCTTCCTTCTTACTATGCTACAAAGTACACTTTGAATAACAAAAAAGCATTTTTTTTTTGGTCAGGTGTGGGACTTGAACTCAGGGCTTGTCCCTGACCTTTTCCACTCAAGGCTAGTGTTCTGCCACTTTGAGCCACAGCACCGCTTCTAGTTTGCAAATGGTTAATTGGAGATAAATGTCTCAGTTTGGACTTTTCTGCCCCAGCTGGCTTTGAACTGTGATCCTCAGCTCTCAGCCTCCTGAGCAGCTAGGATAGTAGGCATGAGCCACCAGTGCCTGGCTTGGCAAATGTCCTTAAAGGGAAACCATGTCACCAAGAACACACTAAAAAGACACACCAGTGCCAATGACTATGTAATACATTCCTGGAAATCTATGCCTCATAAGGAAGCACAGGAAAACCAAGTTCCTGTGAAGTTCAAGAAAGAGAATAAAAAACAAAATGCAAACATAAATATATTTTATTTAAAAAAGAGAAGAAAGTACATAGAAGCAAGAAGTCTGAGAGCTTGGTTCAAGTGGTAGACCCTCTGCCTAGAAGGCATGAGGCCCTGAGTTACTCTTGAAACCCAGTACCTAGTACTCACTACTGCACCAGTGCTGCTGAAAACTAAACCAATACATCATAAGTAAATCAAGGCCAGGGGCTGGGAAGGTGGCTCAGTGGTAGAGCACTTGCCTTGCATGCTTGAGGCCCTGGGTTCGATTCCTCAGCACCACATAAGCAGAAAAAGAAAAAAGCCGGAAGTGGCGCTGTGGCTCAAGTGGTAGAGTACTAGTCTTGAGATAAAGAGCTGAGGGACAGCGCCCAGGCCCAGAGTTCAGGCCCCACAACTGGACCCCTCCCCCCCAAAAAAATCAAGGCCAAAGATCAATGCAGGCTCTGCTCCTACACCTATGAATCTGGAAGAATTCAACTAGAAAGTTCCAGAACTTTAGAGAAATGCACATTAATGGGCACATTCTAATGTGATGCTGGTAAGTACTATAATAGAAATAAGAAAAGAGCTAAGCACCAGTGGCTCATGCCTGTAATCCTAGCTACTCAGGAGGCTGAGAGCTGAGGGTCATGGTTCAAAGCTAGCCAGGGCAGGAAAATCCATGAGACTTTTTTTTTTTTTGTCTGTCATAGGGCTTGAACTCTGGGCTTGGGCACTATCTCTGCGCTCTTCAGCTCAAGGCGAGCACTCTACCGCTTAAGCCAACGTGCCACTTCTGGTTTTCTAGTGGTTTTTATTGGAGATAAGGGCCTCATGGACTTTCCTGCCCAGGCTGGCTTTGAACCTCGATCCTCAGAACCCAGCCTCCTAAGTAGCTATGATTACAGGTGTGAGCCACTGGCACCCAGTTTCCTGAGACTCTTATCTCCAATTAGCCACCAGAAAACCAGAAGTAGTGCTGAGGCTCAAGTGGTAGACAGCTAGCCTTGAGTAAAACAGCTCAGAGGCAGTGTCCAGGTCCTGAGTTCAAGCCCCAAGACAGACAGAAAGAAAGAGAGAGAGAGAGAGAGAGAAAGAGAAAGAGAAAAGAGAGAGAGAGAGAAGGGAGGGAGAGAAAGAAAGAAACAAAAGAAAGGAAAGAGGAGGTTTTGTTGAAGAGTCGTGGGTACTCACAATGTTTTGAAAACAATATGTGGAATCCTAACAGAAGTAAAGCAAGAGAGTGAGCAGGCGCAGGTAAAACCCGGCTGTGAAAGTCTGTGCTCTTTCTAGGTGCACTGGGCGAAGGTGATGAGGTCATGAGGGTGTGCCCTCAAGGTGGGATTAGAATCCCAACAGAAGAGGTGGAGGAGCTTGCTGTGTCCTCTAGTAAAGGGCACAGAGAAAGGAAGCTGTCTGCAAACAGGAACTAAACCCTCATAGACCACGTGTTGGGGGCTTCCTAGCTCCGGAACTGTGAGCAATAACTTTCTGTCACCTATCTATGCTATTCTGTAACAACAATCCAAAATGACTAAGACAAACCACCGGTGACCACAAAAAGCAAGAGGGGGAAAAAGTCTCTAAATTAGTATGTGGACTGAGGACAAGCTGCTTCTATTGTGCCAAGACCCGTTAGAGCATTTAAGGGTGTGGCTTGGGTGTGACTCAGCAGCATGAGGCCCTAAATTCAAACCCCATTAACACACACACACACACACACACACACACACACACACACAGTTTTTTTGTTTTGTTTTTGCCGGTTCTGGGACTTGTACTCTGTGTCTGGGCTTCTTCTACTCAAGGCTAGCGCTCTACCACTTGAGCCACAGCGCCACTTCCGGCTTTTTCTGTGTATGTGGTGCTGAGGAATCGAACCCGGGGCCTCCTGGATGCTAGGTGAGCCCTCTACCCCTAAGCCATGTTCCCAGCCCCTCCCCCACAATAGTTTTTAAGTTATTTTGCATATAACGACATAGCTTTTGGCAGCTATGTAGGATGGCTATATTGAAATGATGGAGAGATTCAGAGGAGAATTTGGAGAAACTAAGGCTCTCTTTCCTGGCTTGTCAGAATGTAAAGTGATACATTCACTTTGAAAAACAGTTTAGCAGTTAACCTTAATGCCACTATAAACCCACCAATTCCATTGCTAGGTCCATATCCAAGAGATATAAGAGTATCTTGAATGTCCAAGCCAGTAATACCCATAATAGACAAATAGTGAAATCAACCCAAAGGTCCAACCATTTATGAATGGACAAACAAAATATTCTACATCTACACAATGGGATCTTATTCAATAATAAAAAGAAACAAAGTTTATGTCATAGGAAAGTACAGATATTAAAGAAAAATGAAAGCAGACAGCAGGGAAAGGCATCTGCCCCACAAATGACAACAAGCTGGGGTTTTTTTTGGGGTCCGGTTGTGGGGCCTGAACTCTGGGCCTGGGCACTGTCCCTCAGCTCTTTAGCTCAAGGCTAGCGCTCTACCACTTTAAGCCATAGTGCCACTTCTGGCTTTTTTCTTTTTGCTGAGGAATCGAACCCAGGGCCTCGAGCATGCAAGGCAAGCGCTCTACCACTGAGCCACCTTCCCAGCCCCAACAAGCTGTTTTTCAACCAATCAGTATCTCACCAACCAAGAGCTGATGTGCAGCCGCCCGCCTGCCCCTCTCTCTGGTGGGTAACGTGCTTCTGGCAGGTGCTGGCAGGTCCTGCTCGTCAGCCTGTTCTTCTGGGTTGCTGGAACCTTTCCCGTCTCCATTCCTCATCTCCTACCAGTGTTTGCTTTTTATATCACCCAACAAACGATCTAGCTGTGTCAAGTCTTGGGGTTTGCTTCTGAGGGGAATCTGTACTGTGACAGAGGTAATTTGGCAGTATGTGCATCCAATTTGTACTTAGCATTTGTATTTGTAGGACTGTAACTATGAGATATCCTTGTAAATGTGGCAAAAAGAGAAAAGAAATGATATAAGTGAATTACATTTATTGAGAGACGTATAGATTTTTTTATAAATCCATAGGACTTATAAGAATCTTATAGACTCTTGGAACATAGCTGATGGTCTCTAAGTGGCAGGTGCCACAGGGGCACACTAGGCATGAGCACTGTAGAAAGTGTCTGCCTGTGACATGACACTGATTCTTTGCAACAGAGCTTCATGGTGAAAACTTACAATGTGTCCATTTCACAGGAGAGAAAACTGAGTATAAGTCACTTGCCCATTCTAGGTGGTCAGATTCCCCAGGGGCAAAGGCAAGAATATCCATTGTCCTCTTGCTGCCAAAGCAGCATTTGGGAGGGGGGGGAAGGGCAGATTTCATGGGAAATAAATAATGATGAACTCATCTGGAGCAACCCTCTCCAAGACAGCTTAGTATGTTCCAGAATGGAAAGAACTCCAAAACATACCAGTAAATAAATTCAAATTTTAACAAGGCATTTTATTAAGACATCTAGATTTTTCATGTTTTTGCCCTGGACTAACCTGGAGCACAATCCTCCATGCCTGGCCTATAGGTTGAGATGAGTTCTCACAAACTTTTTATCTAGGCTGGCCTCCATCCACCATCCTTCCAATCTACCTCCTGAGTATCCAGGCACATTACATTTTTTAATGCTATCATTTATTTATTTATTTATGTGATACTGGAATTTTAACTCAGGGCCTCACACTTTTTTTTCCTTTCTTTTTTTTTTGGGGGAGGTCAGGTCTTGGGGCCTGAACTCTGGGAATGGGCGCTGTCCCTCAGCTCTTCAGCTCAAGGCTAGCGCTCTACCACTTGAGCCACAGCGCCACTTCCGGCTTTTTTCTTTTTGTTTATGAGGAATTGAACCCAGGGCCTCAGGCATGCAAGGCAAACACTCTACCACTGAGCCACCTTCCCAGCCCTACATTTTTAATATATACATTTTGATGTTTAAAAACCAGATGAACATTGATACTAAAAACTAGAATAGCCATTTCCTCAATGTATAGAGAAGAGAAACAGAGAACAAGGAGTAGGCACAGACGATGGAAATCCCCTGCACAGCACGGCGCACTAAAGCAGAAGTAGGAAGGAGGTAGATGAGGTTTAATGGTTGCACTATGGCTGATATTTGGATTGAAAAGTAATTGAAACCTATGGAGGAAACCACTTTAACTAGTGTGTGTGTGTGTGTGTGTGTGTGTGTTTTCCAGGCCAGGCCTATTTTCACTGGGACAGCGAGTGACAAAAGTTGAAAAGACCTGATGAACATTTGCTTGATGCAAGCAACTGCCTTCAGCATTAGCTGCTTAAATTCTCACAACTCTGTCTGGCAGCCTCATGTGAGTTTCTAAATCTGAACAGGTGCCTCCTCCCCGTACCCATTTCTCTTTGACCACTTGCAGGGGGAATTTTACACCACATCTAGGTGCTGTCTAATCAAAATAGATTTTAAAGTGGATCTCAGCCATTGTAATTTTAAAAACCTACGCTCACTCGTCTGCCTGAGGGTATTCAGCTAAGAGTGAAGGAACTGTCCCACACTCAGCCGCTGAGCGCACACCAGCATCCCAGCACGGTTCATTTGCATATGGATTTTCATATGCCTTGCATGTTTTTTTCCCCCCAGATACATAAAGTTTTATTACGTTTTTTAGTAGAAAGTTAGACAGCAGAGCCAACTAGCAAAGAACAAAGAGACAATTTGCATTTAGTGCAGGGTCCTTTGGCTGGAGTTACCTCCAGGAATCCCAAACATGTCCCCTGGGAGGCTAGTTAGAAATCAGACTCCAAGAAAGGGGGGGATGTACAGGGTCTCACAGGCATGGGGCAACAGGGTGTGTGGATTTGCCATTCTCGGTCCAGACAGCAGGAGGGACAGGGGTAGGGGGCACATGGGGGGGCAAGTGGGGTCCTGGGCTGAGGGGTCTGTAAGGGAGATCACTCCCCCTTAGCTTCTCCTTTCTTACCCACAGCCCCTCCCATTGTCATTGTGCTCTGGGGGATCTTCCCTGCTACCTGGGGGATGCTACTGGAGGAAGGAGTACAGAAATCAAATTCGGTTTCTCTCTGCAGCCCCCGGGCCTTTGAATATGCTGTTCCCTCCACCTAGATAGTCTTTCTACCTCCAGTGCACCTGGGCCCATGCCTGCCCATGTGCTCACACTCCTTGGCCTCACCCCTATCTCTCAAGCTCAGCTCCGGACTGTCTTCATTTCTGCCTGAAGTGCTGAGCCTCAACCACCACCACCAGAATAAAGTCAGAAGGCCAGCATGGGCCAGCCCGGCCTCCCTGTCCCTTTCTCTCAAACCTCTCCCCCTTCCAGCTCAGCTCTGGCCACCTTCTCAGGGAGGACGATCCCACCCCCACCCCAGCCCTTCACTCCTTAGCCCTCCCTCCTTCCTCTTCTGTGGCAGGTCTTGCCCCCTGAGGGATCATCTCCTCTTGGCCAATCAGCTTCCCCAGTAGCCTGTGGCCCTCCATGCTGGTGCCAGGCTAGATGTTGGGTAAGAGCAACTACCAGATGTCTGTAAGTTACCAGCCACATGACTGATGATAATTTCCTCAGTGTCCTCTTCTGTAAGGTGGGATGTTCTAGCCCCAAAGCAGAACCAAAGATAAGGTTTTCTTATGGAAGTTTTTTTGTTGTGGGTTTTGTGGGTTTTTTTGTATTGAGGTTTGAAACCAGAGCTCCATATGTGCAAGGCAGTTGCTCTATTGGCTTAAGCTAGATAACCTCCAGCCCATTTTGCTCTAGTTATTTTTAAGATCGGGTCCTACTTTTGGCTGAGATTGGGATGGACTACGATACTCCTATGTATGCTTCCTGCTGTAGTTGGGATATCAGGCATATACCACAGCCCCTAACTATTGGTTGAGATGGGATCTTGAAAAATTCTCTGCCTGAGCTGGCTTTAAATTGCACTCCTCAGATCTCATCTTTCTGAATAGCTAGGATTACAGGCATGAGCCACCATGTCCAGCCCTTATCAAACTTCTTTATGAAGGGGTCAGGGAAACAGGACAGTGTAGTGGGAAAAAAGCTAAGCAAAGAAGAGTGGTTTCAGGAGAAGCTTGGCTTCTGCTTGACCTCACCCTGGGATCTGAAGTGGGCACAGTTCCACAGACTGGTCCTCGGGGGGGGGGCTGGGCTGTCATACCCACACTCTGTCACTAGCTCTGTGCCACAGCTTGGGGCCAGGAGGCAGATATGAGTGCAGACACCGCTGGGTGATGGTTAGGAGATGAGTGCAGATTCTGCAATGAAAAGAGCCAGGGCCAAAGCTGTCTGCTTTGAGGTCACAAAAACAGCTAGCTGGCCAGGATGCAAGGCATATAGCATCCTGGCTGGGGTATCTGGCTCAGAGGTTAATTCTCCTGCTAGAGATTAGTGCTGGGGTTTCCTCTGTCTCCATTGCACTGTCCTGAGCAAAGACAGGAGGGAGGGAGAGGGGATGGGAATGGTTCACAGGCCTCTGTTTCCATGGCCATTTTCCCCTCTTGGGTCCCAGGCTTGGATTCAGGCCCGTGAGTACAGGTAAGAAGGAACAAAGCCCAATGTCCCCATCTAAACATGGGATCTCTTCCATCAATCTTGGATCTGTTTGCACTGGGACAATGATGATGTGGGGAGCTTTGAGATCAAACCATGAGCTCAAGCTGTACGTGGTGATACATGTATAATCCCATCTCCTTGCAGGCTTAAACAGGAGGATCCTGAGTTGGAAGCCAGAATGGGCTAGATAGCAATATACCATCTCATAACACATAAAACCCAACCAACCCAAAATCCATTATCTCCCCTGCCATCACCATGAGATAAACCACATGGCCGCAGTATGTTACAGATGAGGAAACCGAGGTGCCCGCAGGAGAAAGGAAGTGCTCAGGTCACCAGTGGGAGGATGCTGCAATTCCTTACTATGAACCCCACTCACCTGGCTTCTTATCAAGTGAAACCCAGGACCTGGGTTCCTACCATCGGCCTACTTCCCCACTGCCATCTTCTTGAGGCTCAGTCTTCCCATCCATCAGACTTCCTCTGAGACAGGATGCCAGCCTCATTCTGGCTGCCACCTGGCAGGTGTCAAGGAAGCCTTTCCTCTCCTGCTCCACCTTGACCTCTTGTCCCAGCATGCACAGGGAATGGCTACTACCCAGCAAGTCCTTAAGGACAAGTTTTCAGCCCCCACAATCTCCCCAAACTCCAGAAACTTCTTTCTAGATTGTTCAAACCAGAGGTTCCCAAGCATGTCTTCTCCTTTGAATTACCTTCGTAGGGATGGGGAGAGCGTGCTTTAGAAATTCCAACGGGTCACACCTCAAGCCCCAGCCCAAGTTCTGGGTGAGTCTCAAGCACTGGCTCTTCTGCAAGCTGCCCAGGTGACGGTGAGGCCACGGGTCACACCAGCCGTCCCCTCCTTCTCAGCATTTGGCACCCTGCTTCCAGCACACCAGGGCCTGCTGAGCCAGCCTGCCCAAGAGTCCCCCCTCCCCAATCCTGGGGACCAAGGCAGACCAAGGGGGTGTCTGTAGTGCAGTCACTTGCTTCTACCTCTCAGCCGTCCCTTGGTGCGGTGGGTCCCTGCAGGGCGTGGTGGCTCGGGTGGTGTCCCTCCTGCAGGCATGCTGGGTAATGCCATACCAAAATCGAAAACAAAACTGGAGGCCGGGAAATCCCCTTGGCCTACTGCAGGGGGCTGGTATGACCGGGAGGAACTTATGTGGATTTGGAAGGCGAAGAAGGAAACAAAGACGGTGCCAGATGTGAAAGAGAAAAGGCCCGGATGCCAAGGTCCATGGCAGGACACATTGTCCATGGACTTCCAAGTCCTTGTGTATGTCTACCCTTTGATCCCAGGACCAAACATCTCTGCCCAAAGCCACGTGGAAACTCTGACCACTGAGAACTGAACGTCTGTGTTGCACCCACATCCCTATGTTGAAATCCCAATGTGATGGTTTGGGGGAGATCTACAAGAGGTGGTTAGTCCTAAGGTGATCCATCCTTGTGAATGGAGCTGACGCCTTATGAAAGCCCCCCAGAGTTCTTTCTAGTCCTCATGAAAGGAAGTATTACAGAATCAGTCATCTGTACCCCCAGAAGGGGGCCTCACAAGAACTCCAACATGCTGACACCCCAACTTACAACCTCAGCCTCCAGAACAATAAGAAATATGTTCTCAGTGGCTCACAAGCTAAGGCGATATCCTACTATGTCCCAATAGCTGGAAGGGGCATGGATATATAAGTCGGCTGAGGAAACTCCTACAGCTGAATTTGAACAATCAAAAGACCACGCTAAGGGGCTGGGAATGCGGCTCAGTGGTAGAGTATTTGCCTAGAATACATAAAGCCCTGGGTTCGATTTTTTAGTACCATATAAACAGAAAAAGCTAGAAATGGCGCTGTGGCTCAAGTGGTAGAACACTAAGCTTGAACAAAAAAAGCTCAGTGACAGTGCCCAGACCCTGAGTTCAAGACCCATGATAGGCAAAAGAAGAAGAAGAAGAAGATGAAGAAGAAGAAGGAGGAGGAGGAGGAAGAGGAGGAGGAGGAGGAGAAGGGAGAAGAAAGAAGAAGAAGAAGAAGAAGAAGAAGAAGAAGAAGAAGAAGAAGAAGAAGAAGAAGAAGAAGAAGAAGAAGAAGAAGAAGAAGAA
>NW_012267322.1:7818332-7897341 GCF_000151885.1 Dipodomys ordii | reverse complement strand
GAAGAAGAAGAAGAAGAAGAAGAAGAAGAAGAAGAAGAAGAAGAAGAAGAAGAAGAAGAAGAAGAAGAAGAAGAAGAAGAAGAGGAGGAGAAGGAGGAGGAAGAGGAGGAGGAGGAGGAGAAGGAAGAGGAGGAGGAAGAAGACCACACTAAGGGGGTAGGGGCAGAGCCACGCTGTGCACTGGGGGGACGGGGAAAGGTGAGGATTATGTGGGGGTACAGGTAAATCCTCAAACCCAGCCTGGGTGACTGAGACACACTGTTTTTCACAATCCAGCCAGCACTGCCAAAATAATACCAATAAATAAAACCTATGTTGAATCCAGGGGCTGCTTCCAAGCTAAGAGCAACGGTGTCTTTGACAAATGGCCTTTTCTTTTTTTTTTTTGGTCCGGTCGTGGGGCCTGAACTCTGGGCCTGAGCACTGTCCCTCAGCTCTTCAGCTCAAGGCTAGCGCTCTACCACTTGAGCCACAGCGCCACTTCCGGCTTTTTTCTTTTTGCTTATGTGGTACTGAGGAATCGAACCCAGGGCCTCATGCATGCAAGGCAAGTGCTCTACCACTGAGCCACCTTCCCAGCCCCTTCCTCCTGCTTTTTGATGGCACTATCTCACTGTGTAACCCAGGTTGACCTTGAATTTGGAATCCTCCTGCCTCAGCCTCTAGAGAGCTAGGATTATAGGCATGCAGCACTATGCCCAGCTCTAGGATGCTTTTTCTAAAGAGTTACTCTCACCTGTGAAAACTGATATTTCCTGGAAGATATTCATTAGATCCTTTTGTTCAGAAGAACAAGAGACAGGAAGTAACCCAAGTGCCAACAATAGTCAAGTCAATGATAGAAAAGCCACAAAGTAAAATACTAGGAAACTGTTCAAAAGAAAGAAAGGGGCTACAGATGTAGCTCAGGGGTAGATCATATGCCTAGCACGCGTGGGGCCCTAAGCTCCACCCCCATCATCAATAACAAAAGGCAGATTATCTTGTTTTGGTATAGAAAAATGTATAAATTACATTAAGAAAAAAAGTAAAGCTGGGTGCCGGTGGCTCAAGTCTGCCATCCTAACTACTTGGAAGCCTGAGAGTTGAGCCAGACTGGACAGCAAAGTCCATGAGACTCCTAACTCCAATTAACCAGCAAAATACTAGAAGTAGAGTTGTGGTTCAAGTGGTAGAGTGCCAGCCTGGAGTACAGAAGCCTAAAGGACTACATCCAAGCTCTAAGTTCAAGTTGTAATACTGACACAGAAGAAAAAAGTAAACACTACACACAGTTTACACTAAGAGGGAGATGTGTGCAGATGTGTAGGTGCAAATGCACATGTATATGCTTACCGTGTGCGATCAAAGGCCAATTAGTCTCTTTGGAAGAAGACTCAGGGACCTGAGGATGCTGGCTGTCTTGTAAGTGGGAGAGAGCACTTGCTTTTCATTACACATCTTTTAACTTTTATTTTTATCTTCTTACTCTATGAAGGAACATTTAAATTTATTTATTTATATTTATTTTACTGGTTGTGGGGTTTGAACTCTGGGTCTGGGCACTGTTCCTGGGCTCCTTTTGCTCAAGGCTAGTGATCCACCATTTGAGATACAGTGTCACTTCTAGCTTTTTCTGAGATTAATTGGAGATCAAAGTCTCAGACTCCTTTGCCCAGGCTGGCTTTGAACTGAGACCCTCAGATCTCAGCCTCCCAAATTGCTAGGATTACAGGTGTGAGCCACCAGTACCCAGCTTAAATGTTTATTTTTTTATTATTTATTTACTTATTTTGAAACTATGCAATCGAAGCTAGCCTCAACTCTGGATCTGCCTGTTTCTGCCTCCTGAGTGCTATGATTACAGGTATGTACCACCACACCTGGCTTAAGTTTCCAATGAAATACAGGGTTACATTTCCTTTTAACCTATGCATTCCATATTATTTCGCTCAACAAATGAAATTTCCATTTCTGTCACCATGAGTCATGAAAAGTAAGAATAGACACATGGAGAAAGAAAGCTGAACCAAAAGGGCTTCTGAATAAACTGTCTCCTCATCTTCCCCGAGTTCTCCTTTACTACTCGCCAGCGAGGACAGGCCAGCCAGAGAGCTACTAAAAAAATCTTCCTGGAAAAGACTTTCTAGAAGATTCTTAAGTGGCTGTGGGATGGAGAACCATGGCCAGGCTTGAAGCAAGTAGGAAGAATGAGTGTAATCACTCTCCCACGAAACTGGCTTCATGCCCTGTTTGCTTAGCTGGGTTAGGGTGGGAAGAAGAGTCTGGGGTCACAGGTGTCCAGCAGAGGGTGGGTCCCCATCCTCACCCTCAGGTCCACCTAGAGGAGGCGAACACTGCTCTTCTCTAACAAGGAAAGTGAAGGCCGTGCTGACGCTACCAGCAACCCAGAACCCAGGAAAGCCCACATGTGTTTGGCCAGCCATGTTGTAGTTTCACTTTTATGGGTGCTGATTCCCTCAGTCAGCCTGCGCTGTTGCTTCTCCACTCTGCCTGGTTTTAGGTACAGCCAATGGCTCCCCTGCCGGTGCCAACAGTCCGGGTTTCTTTCAGTT
The DNA here is from genome assembly GCF_000151885.1 of Dipodomys ordii. Classification (NCBI taxonomy): domain Eukaryota; kingdom Metazoa; phylum Chordata; class Mammalia; order Rodentia; family Heteromyidae; genus Dipodomys; species Dipodomys ordii. The sequence goes on along the minus strand of NW_012267322.1, from coordinate 7,894,786 downwards.
TTGCTGGTTGTTTTCTACATAGAGTCAAGTCGAAATGTGGAGACTTTTAAGCCACCAACCAGCACTCAAAAACCAAAACAACACAACACAAAACAAGAACAGGTCCCGCAAAGAACAGAAGTTTGCATCTGTGAACACTTCCACAGGCCCCACACTAAGTTGAGTTGCCCCACCCCCAAAGTTTTTTTTTAATTTAATTTTATTTTATTTGTGAACATACTGTACAGAGGAGTTACAATTACATGAGCAGGATAATGGGTGCATTTCTTACCAAGCATTGCAGCCTCCTCCTTTGTTTACCCTTCACATCCCTTCCCAGCCTCCCCCCTCCCCCCAATCCCAATCCTTCTCCTTCCCCCCCTTCCCCCCTCCCCCCCAAAGTTTTTATAGTGCATGCGCTCACTTTCATTTCTTATTCCTTCATCCAATCTATCCAATGGCAATGAAGTACTGCAGGTTGTAACAAAGTAGCACAAAGCAGGTGGATTGCAATGACAAAAATCTGTTCTCCTGCAGAACAGAAAGCTGGAATGTAAGTGCAGTGGGACAGAGCCAGGCTCCCTCTAAGGGCTGAGGGTGTCAGCAAATGCTCCTTCCCTACCTCTTCCCACTTTCCCCAGGTTTCTCCGCTTGTGGGTACATTGCGTTAACCTTCGCCCCTGGCCTATGGCTGCCTTTCATTCTGCTAGACCTTGCTGATTGCCTCTAGGCCACCAGAGCACACACACCAGTTCTACCTGCCAAAAAAGGTCACGTTGCCTGGGTATGCAGAGGCTGCCCGGGCACGTGGCTAAGCAGACTGTGAAATTCACGAACCCTCTGTTTGTCTGCCCCACTGAGGACCCAAGAGTCCTTACCCTTCTAGGGGTACTTTAAACTTGACCAAGTGCTAGGCCTACCTTATTCATACCATCTATTGAAGACTCTATTGTGCCCATTTTACAGGTGAGCAATCAAGGTCCCAAGAGATGAAGTGGCTTGCTCATTGGTACCCAGCAAGTATAAGATGCTGAGGGGCCTGATCTGCCCCCTCCCAGGACAGGTGCCAGACAGCCATGTACAGGTCATATTGTCAACAGTTCCTCCCCATCCATTCTCCCATGGGAGAGCATGCCCAGTGCTTTATTATTATTTTTGCCGTGCTGGGGTTTGAACACTGGGCCTTGCACATGCTAAGCAAGAGCTCTACCACTTGAGCCATATGCTAACCCAGTCCCTAAGCTGCAAAGTGATTGGAAAGCCAGCTACGTCCTGGCTAGTGTGTGTCCCAACTTCTGCTTCCACCGGCTTCTAGACTCTGGGAACTACTACTTTTCAACCCGCCTTTTATGTTAAGAACCCTCAACCTGGCCAGGTGCCAGTGGTTCCACACCTGTAATCCTAGCTACTTAGGAGGCGGAGAACTGGAGGATGAAGGTTTGAAAACAGTTGAGGTAGAAAAGTCTATGGGACTTTATCTCCAATTAACTAGCAAAATGTCAGACTGGGGGATATGGTTCAAGTAGTAGAGTACCAGCCTTGAGCAAAACAAAACAACCAAAAAAAAAAACCCCAAGCGCACATGAATTCAAACCCCGAATTCAAGCCCCAATCCCAGCATACATGCATCTGCACATGTGCACATACACACACACACACACACACACACACACACAGAGAAACCTTAAACCTTTAAAAAAGGAAACAGAAGGGGCTAAGAAGGTGGCTCAGTGGTAGAATGCTTGCCTTGCATGCATGAGGCCCTAGGTTCGATTCCTCAGCACCAACTAAGCAGAAAAAGCCAGAAGTGGTGCTATGGCTCAAGTGGTAGAGTGCTAGCCTTGAGCTGAAGAGCTGATGGACAGCGCCCAGGCCCAGAGTTCAGGCCCCATGACCAACAAAAAACAAACAAACAAAAAAGGCAACATAAGATCACAAATGTATAAAAAGTATGCAAGCCTGGAACCGGTGGCTCAAGTGGTAGAGTGCCAACCTTGAGCTAAAGAACTGAGGGACAGTACTCAGGCCCAGAGTTCAAGCCCCATAACCACCACCAACAAAAACTATGCAAGCAGTGTGGAAGTTGGGGTCTCTCCTAAGCCTGACTACACCCACTAGATCCAGAACTATTAGTTGAGATGTGTGATATCTGCCTTTTTGTGTGTGCCAGTCCTGGGACTTGAAGGGCTGGTCATTGTCCCTGAGCTTTTGACTCAAGGCTAGAACTCTACCAATTGAGCCTCAGCTCCACTTCTGGCTTGGGGGGGGGGAACGGTAGTTTATTGGAAATAAGAGTCTCCTGGACTTCCCAGGTTGGGCAACTTTGGACTGCGATCCTCGGATCTCAGCTCCAAGTCGCTAGGATTACAGGTGTGTGCCACCAGTACTGGGCATTTTTAAAAACAGGGAGGTGGGTGGCCTGGGGCGGGAGTGTGGAAGCTGGCCATGGCGGTCACCAGCACATGCCTAGGGCTATGCTGAAGTCTATCTTCTACTAACCTATAGGTTTGACATTTTTTCATAATAAAAAAAGGGGGTTGAGGCTTTTAAAAAAAATCCGAATGGCGCATCAGGGATAGTGCAACTTCGGCAATTCTTTATGAAAGTTAGAAGAAAGAAAAAAGCCAAGACAAGGTGGATCCCCCCTCCCCTCCCCACCCCCCCACTCCCCCACCCCCCCTCCCCCGCCACCTGGGCGACCCTGGCTCATCCATCGGAATCTGTCCATCATCCCGGGGCTCTGCCCTGACCGCAGGTGGCTCCTGTGCGGGTTGTCCGCCCATCCCCTCCGCCATCCCCCCCCTCCCTCTCTGCGTGGAGTTTGAACCCAGACCCGCACCGGGCACTCACCAGCAGGACTCCCGGCTTCATCGCGCTCCCGAAACTGAAAGCTGAAAGCGACCGATGAGGGCGGGAGCCAGGGAACCGGGGACCAGCGCCGCTGCCGAGAAATCACGTGTGTTCAAGGCAGCAGCCCGGAGCAGGCCTGGCACAGCCGCTCCCCGTGCGCCCGGCCCCGGACCCAGGACGTGATCCAGCATCCCAGGGGCGCGCTGGGCTCAGCAGGTGAGCTGAGGGGCGGGGGCAGGGCGCCCCGGGATGCTGTTGCAGGACTTGGGGGGGGGTAGTTCAGGGGGAGGCCTGACTCCTGGCCCTGGGTGTGTGTGGGGGGACCCCCCAGGATGGAAGCAAGGAAGAGAATGACAGGTCCCATTCACTGAGCCCTAGCTAGCTGACCCAGGTGAGTCCGATGTGTGCGGTTTTTATTTTTGTGCCACTACTGAGGCTTGAACCCAGGGACTTACCACTTCCCTTAGATTTTATTTTTTGCTCAAGACTAGTGTTCTACCACTTGAGCTACACTCCACAGTGCTGGCTTTTTGCTGGTTAATTGGAGAGAAGAGTCTTAGGACTTTCCTGCCCTGGCTGGCTTCAAATCCTGATCCTGAGATCTCAGCCTCAGTAGCAGCCAGGATTATTGGCATGAGCCACCAGCACCCTGCTAGGATAAGTACTCTGTACAGAGATCTCTCTTCCAGTCTTTGAAGTCACCCTAACATAGAGGCAAGCAGGACCCTATGGCAGGGAGGAAGAAGGGGGGAATTACAGGGAGGAGGGAGGGGAATTACAGGGAAGAGGGGGGAATTGCAGGGACGAGGGAGGGGAATTTCAGGAAGGAGAGGGGGAATTGCAGGGAGGAGGAAGGGAAGGACTTCACAGAGTCACCCAGGACCCACCAGCAGAGAGGAGGGAAGCATGGAAAGAAAGACAGGGAGACAGAAGGACAGGGAAACAGGACATGGGGGTGGAGGGGAGGAGATGGAAGGGGAGGGACAGGAAGAAGGAGAGTGGGGTCAGGGGCAGTAGGGAAAGACTTCCTGTTCAATTACTCATTCAGAACTTTCCTCCAGCATCTTCCACCATTTTTAGCTCTTGTCCCTGGACACGCCTGTGGAGACCGCCCCATCCTGGGGGTGGCTCTGCCGGCTAGAAAGCCCTCTAATTCTCAAAGGAAAGCAGTGTCCACAGCCAGACTTCTGCTCCCTTGCTTTCCAGGCCAAAGATTGGGGGAAGAAGAAGAGGGATTGCAGGGTAGAGGTCAGACACATGGATTGTACCTCACATCTCAGGTTCAATTCTTCCCCTCAAACTGGGTTGGATTGAGAGCTCCCCAGGATCTCCATGCACCTCTGCAAGTGTCTGGGAGGGCCTTTCTAGAGAATTAAACTGCCCCGGGCTAAGCTTCGGCCTAATCAATGGATGGCACAGCCTGGGAAGTTGTGAGGAGCCAGGGGCGGGCCTGTGGGGAGGAAGCAGATCCCTGGTGAGCTGCTTGGGGGCCCTGTCCTGCCCTAGGTTTCTGTATTAGTCTGCTTCCTCTGCTCCTTGTCTGCTGCAAGCTGAAGACAGTTCTCCACCACACACCATGAGGTTCAGACAAGTATGTGGGGCCAACCATGGCTGTACCCCTGAAACCATGGGCCAAAGTAAGTCCCTCCTCCCTTTAAGTTGGTACTGTCAGGTGTTTTGGTCACAGCAACCCCAAATTAGCCATCACCTTAACTGAGTGCTATGGCACGTTGGCCAAATGTCTCTAAGGCTCAGTCAGTCACGCCATCTATAAGATGGGAACGAGGACAACAAGACCTCTCCATAATCTGGTCACAGAATTTGAAGACCTGAAGCTAGGGCTCAATGCTGCTGTGCCTGCTGTCCCCAAAGCCAGCCCCCCTCCTTTTTTGTTATGCCAGTCAGTCCTGGGGCTTGAACTCACGACCTAGGTGCTGTCCTTGAGCTTTTATGTTCAAAGCTAGCCCTCTACCACGTGTGCCACAGCTCCACTTCCAGCTTTTTGGTGTTTCAGTAGAGATAAGAATCTCGTGAACTTTTCAGCCTGGGCTGGATTCAAACTTCAATCCTCAGATGTCAGCCTCCTGAGTAGCTAGGATTATAGGCATGAGTCACCAGTACCCAGTTACCCTATATTTTTGTCCTCTTCTGCAGGTGTCATAATCCCTTTCTAAGACAGTTGGGAGGGAGAGAACACCCATCTTGCACTTGCTTTCGTGGGTCTGGCTCCTTGTATAACTCTGACAATTGCCCTGTTCTGTCCTGGCCTCAACTTCCTCATCTATCAGATGGCAAATTCCCACCCCACTCCAAGCTATTATGGATGGATCATGGCATGGAATGGGGACTGTTGGCTCTATGTCTGGGGTGGGGAGAAGGACTGGGTTCTAGTCTCAGGGTTTATTCACTACTCATTGAACACCTCTGTGTGATTGGCCCTTCATGAAGTCCCCAGTGGGGCTTTGGATAAATAGGTGGATAAATAGGATCATGCAGACTACAGGATCAAGGTTACTATCACTTCAGGCAGATGAAGAAATAAGGTCCAGAGAGGTCAGGTGGCTTGGGGGGGGGATGGGGGGGAGGTCACAGAGCAATCGAGAGCAGAGTCTTGAACCCACTGCTCACTCCACCACCACAGTGACAGCGGGCCTACCACGAAGGATTCTAGGAGAGCTACTTCCCCAGACTGTTCACAGAAACTGCGCTCTGTACCCAGCCTGGCCTGGGGCCCAACAGTCTCCATCTTCTGGTCTAAGGTATGCAACTCTGGTTGTCTGTTTCAGAAAGACCTCAGTGCCAGCATGAAAACTAGCTAATGGACAAAAGTGTTCTTTGGGTGACAGCAGACAATGGTGAACCACTGCCCATAACTGAACTATACCAGGCCTCCTCAAAAGCCACAGTTGCTTGTCTTAATGTTTCTGTTCGTCTTACACACCTTGATATGTGTGCCACAGTCACTGGGGAAACCAAATGGCCCCCATGCTTTCTGTTTGCCTGAGGCCTAGTCTCACTGAGGCCCTTAGAATCCATCTTGGACAAGCCTAGCAGCCGGAGCACTTTCTCGGGGGGCCCCTGGCCTGGGGAAGCCTTGCCTGCTCCAAGAGGGTGGCAGTAGGTTCTGGGTACAGTCTTCTCTGGGGAACAGATTGGAACAGGCCATCGTTCTAGCAAGGTCAGGACTTCCTAGTCACTTGGGCTGGCCTAGAACAGCATTTCTGGGCTTGCTCAGAGCTTCTAGAGCAGGACTTGGGAGAGGCCCCAACTAGTTGATCCTGTTCTGGCAAATTCTTTTCACTTGGGGACTCCATAGCTCCTTTTTGCCTCGTGCACTCCCAGGGAGTGCTCAGATCTAGGGACCCACCCTCTGAGGGTGGAGATCTAGGGACCCACCCTCTGAGGGTGGAGAAGGGAGCTGGGAGATGAACGTAGCTTCCATTTTGGAATGGAGACGAGTTCTTGGTGAAAGTTTCTGTTTCTAAACAAGGAGCTGCCTGAGGCTGCCCCGTTCTCATGCTGCTGTGTTCATGCTGCTAAGGAAGGGCCTTGGATCTTCCCACACCCCTCAAGGGAGCATTCTAAGTCCAGTGTGGCTTCTGATTGCTGTTGTCACCCTGGCTGGATGGTGATATTGCAACTTCTTGACTTCCATGTGGGATAAGTTAAGCTTCTCCTGCCAAAGGCCCTTTAAGAGTCCTCCCCCTTCCTCCCCACGCTCCTTGTGAGTCAGACCTCGCTCTAGATTCCAAGAAATGGGTGGGATGGGGGGCATCAGAAAGAACCTGGCAAGTAGATGCTGTGTGCTAGGTGAACACTCTACTACTCAAGCCACACACCCCCAGCCCCTTGGTTTTGATTTTGATCTTGAAATAAAAGTTTAGCTGTCCTTGTCTGGGCTGGCCTGGAACTCTTGATCTTCCAGCTATGACTAGAGGTATGTGCTACCATGCCTAGCACCCTGCAGATCTTTTTTTTTTTTAATTTTTATTTTTTGTCAGTCATGGGACTTGAACTCTGGGCCTGGGCGCTGTCCCTGAGCTCTTCAGCTCAAGGTGAGGGCTCTACTACTTGAACCACAGCACCACTTCCAGTTTTCTATTGGTTTATTGGAGATAAGAGCCCAGGCTGGCTTTGAACCTCAATCCTCAGAGCTCAGCCTCCTGAGTAGCTAGGATTACAGGCGTGAGCCACCAGCGCCCAGCTCCCACAGACCTTTTTATACCTGAAGTGCCATCCACATGCCAAGTGCCCCCTCCATCTTGCCTCCTGGCAATGTTAAAACAAAAGCCAGGTCCTTCCATAGTGTGGATACCACCTGCTGCTCTTGCCTCATCTCTTTTCTTCTCTGCTGTCTGGGCTACACTGGTATCATCCTTGCCCTTTCTTGAATCTGTCAAGGTTCGCTCTACCCCAGGGACTTTGCATGTGTCTTGCATGCACCAGAAAAGTGGTAATCAAATTTCAAGATGTTTGGAGAGACAGATTACAGCATTATGCCTTTTTACCCCTCCCATTTGGTCAGTGTGTCCTGAAGAATTTTCTTCCCATACCTAGAGAAAAAGTTCCAAGCTTGAGAAGGGAAAAGCTTGCTGTGTAGTAGCCCAGGAAGGGAAGGTGAACTGGATATGTGCTCAGAAGATTTTTCTCTTCTGTATTCAAGTCTGACTTATTTGCCTTATTTATTTATTTATTTTGGTGCCAGTACTGGAGCTTGGACTCAGAGCTACCTGGGTGCTGTTTCTCAGCTTTTTCTGCTCAAGGCTAGTGCTCTATCCCTTGAGCCACAGCTCCGCTTCTGGCTTTTTATGGGTAACTGGAGATAAGAGTCTCACAGATTTTTTCTGCCCAGGTTGGCTTCAAATCCGAATCTTCAGATCTCAGCCTCCTGAGTTAGGATTACAGACATGGACCACCAGTACTGAGCTACATGAGTATTTTTATTCCAGTGAGACTTTAGGATGGGGGGGTAGGCTTGTCTCCCAGCTCCCCAAGTCCTCTCTCACCCCACCACAATGGATGGAGATGCCAGGGTCTCGATGTGAGTTGGCTTTGTGTCTCCTGCTTCCAGCCACTGCAGCCCCTTTGGAGCCTCTTAGCTCAAGGTCTGCAGGAAGTCCACCAGCAGGTGCTCTGGGAAGCCGAAGTCCATCTGCAGCAGCAGAAAGCCCTAAAAGGAAGGGCAGGGGTGAGGAGACAAGCTGTGTGGGGATCCCAGGCAGCCAGCCACCTGAGAGCTGTGCGGGGCTCTCTGCCAGAAGGTGGGGCGGCGCAAGGGCTTTGTACTCACATCCCGAGTGATGATCTCAGGGTTGATGATGTCAAAAAGGTCCAGGCCTTTACTGTTCATGAGAGCTGTAAACACCACCTCAAACCCTGGAGCAGAGGAAGGGGCCCTAGTCAGAATCACTTGGGGAGCAGGGTCAGCCAGGTCCCTTTGTTCCACGGTCCTGTGGGGCCCTCTGGGCACACATCTCTGGCTGGCTGAAGACATCCTGCTCAGAAGAGTCCTTGGACAATAGCTGTCTCCCCAGGTGTGCCGGAGATCACTCCTCACCCCCTCCAGAACATCTCAGTGCAGCTTACATGGTGGGGGGGGGCTCTCTGTAAAACCCATATAGTCCATCCTCATAGCTTTAGCTCATGGCACAGATTGGGGAATCAGGCTGAGCGAGACAAGACCCTTAGCCATGCTAAGTCCAGTATCTATTCCTTCCAACTCTACCAAAGCCCTGTGAATAAGCAGGTAGTGAAAATGAAGGCCCAGCAGGCTCAGTGGACCCAGCAGGACTTGTCCAAAAGTCTCTCACCGCTCCAACCTCTGAGTTAGACTTGCTGCAAATGGACAGATATCCTACAATGTCAAGGGTCACAAGTGGTTCAGGGATCCGCAAACCCCAGACTCTCATTTTACAGGAGAAGCTGTGGTTTGGGCTTGGGCCTTACCCTCCCAGCGGTGGGGGCTCTTTCTGCCACACCCAGTTGTCAGTAGAAGCGACACCTGGGTTCTAAAGAGAGTAGAGCTTCCCAATGGGGGTGGCAGGTGAAGTAGGATCAGGGGGGCTGTGCACCTGGCCGATCATTAGCATGCATTGCTGCTAGCAGGGAAAGAGGCTTGAGAGAAGGGACCAGAGGCCCTTGGATCTCTGCCTAAGAGGGGCCATCAAGGAGGTAGAGACCATGTGGAACCACAGCCCTCCCCCAAACCCCCCTTCTGTCCACTTACGAGACATGACCTCAGGGATCCCCACTGTGGTGACCATCGACTCTATGCAGCTCTGCATAGACTCAGAACTGCCCTGTGAATCAGAGGTCCAAGTTAGTACTCCCTGGGATCACTGCCTGGATGGGCAGTGACTGCATTGCACTCAGCCAAGAACTCCCCTGTCTCTGCGATCCAAACCACGGGAGCTCTCTGGACAGACACAGCTCCCAGCCATGAGCTAAGCAAGGGACCACCTTGTCGAATTTCTTTTGTACCCTTTCCTGATTTCGTTCAGGGCTCACTTCCTTTTTCTTTAAGGCATGAAGTCCTTCAGGGCCTACTTCTCCCTGACCACCTACCTCAGTCACGCTGGAAGCACTGGTTGGTTTAACCCTGAAATCAACAAAAGAGATGAGAATCAACCCCTGGAACACTCCCCGGCTGCCTCCCAGGAAAGAAATGAGAGGATTCTTAGATCATGTTTCTGTCTGATATTCAAGGCCTCCTTGGGAAGAGGGCTCTTTGGAGGCCTCTCTTGAGACTTGCCATTCTGGCTGCCCAGCCTTGGTTCTAGCAATCTCCTTCTCCTGCCAGGCCCTCCCTCCATTCCTGTGGGATCTCCTCCTTCTAAGTGTGGGCACTACAGAGAGGCCAGTTAGTCTTTGGTCCTCGAAGGAAGGAGCCAGATTCCATCCTCCAGCCCCACTCCCCCACCCCCCCTTCAGTCTTGCTCTGTGCTTGATCCCAGGTCAGATCAGGTCAGGAGAGGTTTAAGTTGATCCACTTCTGCAAGCCCATACCAGGACTCCACGAGGCTCAAGAAGAGCTTTTTCTTGGAATAGGAGGCTTGGATGGTGGTGCTGACCTCCTGGGGAGAGAAATCGGATTCTATAAGCCTGGCTTTCTGAGGCAAAAAGCACCCTGGATAGAAAGGTTGGAGTCTGGTCTTCTGAAAATGGAGAGGAAGCTGGGGCTTCAGCTCGGGGGAGGAGAGCTTGCCCAGTGCAAAGCCCTGACTTCCATCCCCAGCACCACAAAAAAGAAATAGTGATCTTAATAATTGAAAAAGTAAAAGTGCCGGGCACCAATGGTTCATGCTTGTATCCTAGCTTCTCAGGAGGCTGAGACCTGAGGATTGAGATTTGAAGCCAGCTCTCACACGAAAGTCTGAGAGACTCTTCTCTCTAATTAAACATCAAAAATGCAGAAATGGAGCAGTGGCTTCAGTGGTAGAGTGCCAGCCTTGAGTGAAAAAGCTAAGGGGCCCCCTACACAGGCCCTGTGTGTTCAAACTCCAGTACCTGCACACACACACACACACACACACACACACACACACACACACACACACACACACACACACACACATGGAAAAAAGGAAAAATGAAGGAAGTTCTCCAGCACCTGTGGTTTTAGGCTTAAGACCTAAACAGTCATGTGGACACTTCCTGACCTGTCCTAACCAGCCTGCATTCCCAATGGCTTCTTCCTGGTGGGGAAGAACCTCCCTGTGGCTCTCATTTTCCACACCCCAAGATGCTGGCATGGGGAGGGGGCCCTCAGCCATGCAGACATACCCAACTGAGAAGGGAGGAGCATGGTGAAAGGGCAGAGTCTCAGGTCCTGCTCTAGATTTACAAATCTGAGACTTTGGGGGAGTCTGTCCTTTGTCACCCTCCCCGGGACTGGTGTTCACACACGCCACCGTGTGAGAACCACAGCCCCTAATAGCCAGCAGAGAACCTCTGGATGTTGAGAATACTTTGAGTCAGCACCTTGCCTGACCACATATCAGAGTGATGGGAAAAATTAGTTACTGTCTATCTCTGCCCATTCCATGATAAGCTTCATGAAGTCAGAAACCCCATGGCCTGGCCCAGAGTAAGAACTCATCAGATGTTGAACATAAATGAATGTGTGACAGTGTTGGAGTGAAGACGTTATGGACTCCTGGATACATATGATGTGTGACCTTGAACACATGTCCTTGGTTCTTGACCTCTGAACTCCTTCTGTTCAGCAAAGGAGTGGTCCCCAGGCCACTTCCACCAAGGCTCAGGTTTACGTCTCCTCATTCCAGCTAATCTACACCTGCACAACCAACCACACCATCTTCTCTGTGGCTTCCACTTCCTCCTTCTAGCCCTTCCACTTCAGGACATGGTCTTAACCTACTTCCAGCTGACCACAAGTCCTTCAGTACCGCCCCCCCATACACACATCTATACTTAGCCTTTCCTCCTCAGCCCTGTTAATGGTTCCATCTGCCCAGACAACTGCCCCAGGGGATTCTGGCTAAAGCTGCCTTCTGGACTTTCTCCCTTCAGCTGCCTTGGGTGACAACAGGCATCAGCCAGATTGACAAGCAAGTAAGGGACATCCAGGAGCAGAGAACAAGAGTGGGCAATTGCAAAAGCCAGCAGGGGTGAGGCAGCGGGGAGAAGGGGATTGACAGGTGCTTGCTGGAGTCAACCAGGGTTTTTTTGCTTAACCAAACTTGAGTGGAACTCCTAAACCTTCTAGATCCAATGTGTGCTTCCTTGTAAACTCCAGTGTCAACAGGACTCCTCACCCTCATACATGATTCTGTCTACCATCCTCCACCATCCCATGATGACTGAATACCCCACTCATCTGTTTCCTTTCACTGCTGGTCCCAGGGCTTGAACTCAGGACCTGGGTGTTGTCCTTGAGCTTTTGTGCTCAAGGCTAGCTCCCTATCCTTTGAGCTACTGATTCACTTCTGGCTTATTCTGAGTAGTAAAATGAATAAGAATCTCAGGAACTTTCCTACCCTGGCTGGCTTTGAACTGCGATTCTCAGACCTCAGCCTCCTGGGTAGCTAGGATTAGGGGTGTGAGCCGTCAGTGTTTGGCTTATGTATCTCATCCTCAGGAATTGGTTGGGTTGGTTTAGCAGTCTCCCCAATGCCTCCACCCTTGCCCCTAAGGCCTTTTCTTTTCTGCCCCTTGACACCCACCTGCTCCCTCCTTTCAATTCCCTCTTGCCCAGTTGTATCTAGAGTCAAGCCCCACATCCCTATCCCGTTGCCTGCTCACAGCAAGACTCTGCAGCGGTCCCTGTGTCTACCACCTTGGCTACCGTAGTCTGCCTAACCAAGCTTGAATCAGGGCCATGCCTGGTTTTATTCTTTCACAGGAACTCTGCACGGTTCAGATTGTTAAATAACAAACAACATGACAAGTAAAACATAAACTAAGAGATTTTTTTCTTCAAAAAAGGCTGGTAGAACACTAGCTTTGAGCAAAAAAGCTCAGGGACACGCTCTGAGGTAAGCCCCAGTACTGGCACAAAAAAGAAAAGAAACAACCAATTACAGCAACAGGGTGGAAGAACTGGAAGGTTTCAGAGACCCCCCACACTCTCCCCAGTGGGCCAGGTCCCCTGCCCATCTCCCCTCACACATACTTCACCTCTTGGAAAGAATGAGCCTGAGAACCTTGTCCGTCTGCACGTGGGGAGAAGAAGGTCACCGCCACGGAAGAGCTGACCACGATGCCTCGGCTCTGACAGGAGATCCGGGGCCTCTTCAGGCAGTGCACAGTGACTTGGGCAAGGCCAGTTGGGAAGTTGCTAGAAAGCTGTAGGAGATAAGGGTCCCAAGGCCAGGACAGGAGTATCAAAGGGCTGTGGCCACTGTCACCCCAAGATAGAAGGAAGGAAGCTGAATGGGTCCCCAGGGTGGTGGCCCTGGCTGTGTCAGAGAACAGCAGTCATGATCCTTGGTGCTCTGGCCCTCCATTCTCTCCTCTATGAAATGACAAAGCAGTTCCTTCCCTGCTCAGTGCCCTGCACCTCACCTTCCTCATCTATAAAGTGCGGTGACAATAGTTACACACATAGGGCAACTGGGATTGGTGAATGAGAGAAAAGCCAGGCCCCATAAACTTCCTCCTGGGAGAGGTGGCCTAAGCCTCTCCCATTGTGTATGGGTCCCCACAGGTCCCCTGTCCTGGAATGGAAGGCAGGGCAGACATCAGATAGGCTCTTGACCCAGAAGGCTGTGCATTTGTGAGAGAATCCCAAATCTTCACAGTACTTTCTTTTCTTTTCTTTTTCTTTTTGTGCTATATGGGGGTCTTCAACTCAGGGCCTCACACTCTTGTTTAGCGTTCTCACTCAAGGCTAGTGTTCTGCCATTTGAGCCACAGCTCCACTTCTAGCTTTGTTGTGGTTCAGTGGAGATCAGAGTCTCACAGATTTTCTTGCCTGAGGTGGCTTCGAACTGCCAGCCACAGATCTCAGCTTCCTGAGTAGCTAGGATTCTAAGTTGAAAGTCACCAGTGCACTGCAAGAGACATATTCTAAGACCCTGAGCTCAAAGCCCAGTACCACAATTAAAAAGAATTGCTCTTAAAATGAAAACAATGGATGAATAAACAGATGAAAAATAGCTATTTAAAAAATTAGTGAACCATAGCTGGGCGCTGGTGGCTCACGCCTGTAATCCTAGCTACTCAGGAGGCTGAGATCTGAGGATCACGGTTCAAAGCCAGCCCGGGCAGGAGAGACCGTCCTATCTCCAATAAACCACCAGAAAACCGGAAGTGGCGCTGTAGCTCAAGTGGTAGAGCGCTCGCCTTGAGCTGAAGAGCTGAGGGACAGTGCCCAGGCCCAGAGTTCAAGCCCCACGACTGACAAAAAAAAAAAAAAAAAATTAGTGAACCAGGCATAGAGACACATGTTTGTATATCCAGCATTCTTGAGGCTGAAGAAGGATGATTGCAAGTTTGAGGCCAGCTTGGACTACATAGTGAGACACTGTCTCAAAAAAGAATGAGTCAGTCTGGGAATGTGGCTCAGTGGTAAAGTGCTTGCCATGCATGCCTGAAGTCCTGGGTTTGATTCCTCAGCACCACATAAATAGAAAAAGCTGGAAGTGGCGCTGTGGCTCAAGTGGTAGAGTGCTTGCCTTGAGCTGAAGAGCTGAGGGACAGCGCCCAGGCCCAAAGTTCAAGCCCCATGAGTTGTGTACCAGTGGCCTCAATCCATAATCCTAGTTTTCCAGGAAGCTGTATCTTGGAGGATTGCAGTTTGAAGCCAGCCCAGGCAGAAAAGTCTGTGAGACTCTTATACCAGCAAAAAGCCAGAAGTAGAGCTGTGACTCAAGTGGTAGAGTGCCAGTCTTGAGCAAAAAAGGCCTAGGAACAATGTTGAGGCCCTGAGTTCAAGCCCCACTACTAGCATGTAAACAAATAAATAATAAATATATAAGAATTGAAAAAATACTCACAGAAACTGATCAGAGCTTCACATAGAACTACAAAGAGCTGAGCTGGGCGTCGGTGGCTCATGGTGGCTCACGCCTGTAATCCTAGCTACTCAGGAGGCTGAGATCTGAGGATCGTGGTTCAAAGCCAGCCTGGGCAGGAAAGTTCGTGAGACTCTTATCTCCAATAAACCGCTAGAAAACTGGAAGTGGTGCTGTGGCTCAAGCGGTAGAGCACTCGCCTTGAGCTGAAGAGCACAAGGACAGCGCCCAAGCCCAGAGTTCAAGCCCCACATCCGACAAAAAAAAAAAGAACTACAAAGAGCTGAAAAACACAACAGAACAACTGACAGACTTTGAATATATATATATATATATATATATATATATAATGAAAATTCAAATACACAAGAATGGACCAAGTTGAGGAGAGGCAATAACTGAAGAGAGTGCCAAGAAATTTTCAAAGAGGATAGAAGATATCAACTCATAATGTAAATAGTCATGAGGGTTCCAAACCCCTAGCTGAGTGTTAAACACAGGCCAGACAATACAGGACTCTGGAGGCTGTGGGTGCAAAGTTGGCCAACTTCCTAAGACTCTAGTCCTTTACCCTCGACTGGTCTAAGCTAGCAGGTGAGTGCTCAAAATTGAGGTCTTGGGGCTTGAACTCAGGGCCTGGGTACTGTCCTAGAGCTTTTTTTCTCAAGGCTAGTTCTCTACCACTTGTGCCCCAGCTCCATGTCTGGCGTTTTTGGTTGTTATTTGGAAATCAAAGTCTCTTAGGGTTTTCTGCCTTGGCTGACTTTGAACCTCAGATCTCAGCTTCCAGAGTAGCTAGGATTACAGGCATGAGCCACCAGCACCCCCAGATTCAGTATTGCTTCTTAGTAAGATTATCCTGGCTTCCCTGGGGAAGAGACTGAAGGGACTGTTGGGATTTAGAAGGCTGGAAGTGGATCTTCACAGAGGAAAAACGTGGCTGGGCCTGGAGTGAGGGAGAGACAGAGAAACAGACAGATCCTAGGGACAGTGGTGTTGCAGGATAGGCTGGACTGGGTCAGGGGGATGAGAGAGGAGAACACGTCAAGGGCACGCACACACAGAGGGAGGGAGAAAGAGGGGTGTTCTAGGCCTGGGGAGCCTGGAAAGGGTAGGCAGGGAGTTCTGAAGGGAACTGGAACCAGACCAGGTAGAGGATAGTAGAGGAAGGGCAGCAGGTGTGGGCGGCGGAGGAGGGTGGGAGAGAATGCTACAGAGTAGAGCGGGGGCCGGGGGGGGGGCGGGGAGACAGTTCTATTAGGGACACTGATAACTCTTGGGAAGAAGATGAGTAGAAGGTCATAAGTAGTTGCTACTATTGTGGAGAAGAGATGGCGGAACAGCTAGAGGGGCAGCTAGAGAATTGAGGAGGGAAATTCCAACATGTAACCCAGGTAGGTGAGGCCCTGCCTCAGAGAAACACGAAGAAATTACAGTAGGATGGGAAAGCTGAGAGATTTACCCAAAAGGAGTGAGCGTCCACTTAAGGTCAGTACCATAGATTCTCAGTGGAACCCAGCATGGAGGCCTCACTGCTGCTGGGTAAAGCAGGTACAGGCTGAGGTTGCCTGAGGCTGGCTTTGGACAGTCCTATTTCAGGGCTGGGGTTAATCCTGGGTTTCAGTCCCCAGCCCTCTAGGGCACCAGGGCCTGCGTAAAGAGGCAGGAGATGGTCCTGGCCTTCACTGTGTCTCTGGGTATAGAGGGGGCAGCAGGACGGTACCTGGCTCTCTGTACTGGTGTGGGCACCAAAGTGATTTACAGAGCCAGATACCAGGGAGCTGTTATAATTGTCTCTGATGCTGTCATTGACAGGGTGCCATCTCCTGAAGCAGGAGCGAAGTTGGGGTACAGGAAATAAGCTCCAGACACAAGTAGTTACCTCCAGAAAGGCTTGCTGGTTGGTGTTGAAGCCTCGGGACTCCAGAATATCCTAAAAAAAGACAAGAGGGGGAAGAAGGTAACCCTCAGAAAGATACCACATGACTGGAGTAGGGGGTCAGGGAGGGGTCCCCTTCCCAACCCAGATTCCCAGTGCTGCAAATAAATCTGAAGATGCTCTGGGCAGGGTACAGTTTAGGGAAACCCAGCCTGGCTGGAGGCGTGGCTTCTGTACTCTACTCAGCCATGTTTAGGCTGTGTGACCTTAAGGGAGTCTTTTCCCCACTAGGGTCCTCAGTTTCCCTATTAAACTAAGGAGTACAAGACTTCGGAGACACCTCCTCCAAGCTGTGTGACTTGGAAGGATATTTACCCTCTTGGAGCTTTGCTGTGTTTTTACTTATTCTTTCTTTCTTTTGCAAAAATGGAGAGGGTAATAATACTTACCCACAGGGTGAGTGCAACAAAAAAATAAATGCGACTGTGACTATAAACGTTCATAGCAGCTTATACTTATTGTAGTTAATATGCTCCACGCTCCAGTTATGTCTACACCTGTCTGTCAGTTGGCTCCTGAGCCAGCTCAGGCCCTGCATGTAGTGAGCTCTGTGTGTGTGTGTGTGTGTGTGTGTGTGTGTATACACAGGTGTTCCAGCAGCCCCGCCCCTCACCTTGAATTCGGCCCCTGTCAGGCTGAGCACAAGCTGGTCATCCTGGAAGGCGGCCTTGGCCAAGTTGTCGAGGACGTGGTCGGAGAACCAAAAGTAGAGCATGCGGCCATCCCCCAGCAGGGTGGGGGAGAAGGTGGGGAGAGGGAGGTCCTCGGAGGTGTTTTTGTAGAGGAGATAACCCTGGAAGAAGATGGATGCTGCCTGTTCTTCCCCTGTGTGTCCCTGCTGGGCTCAGAGTCAGCTCAGGGAGATCATGAGGAGGAGCCAGCCAGCCCAGGGAGATGGGGAAACTGAGCAAGGGTGGCACTCGCCTTCATTGATTCAGTAGATACACCGCCAGCATGGAGTGAAGTGGGCCTGAGACCCAGTCACCACATCACAGGCTGGCGCTGTGGTAACAGCAGTGACCACTGCCGCTGGTAGCCATGGATCACTGTGCCCTCCACCCCCAGTGGGCATGGAACACTGCATCTTGGCAGCTGGGGCAGGAAATATACCACAGTCCGATTCCCAGCCCCTCCGATGTCTGCTACCCTAGGGCTGTGAAGGGCCAGGAGTACCCATGACCCCTCAATTCTCCTTGTGTTCACTTTTCTGGGGAAATTACAAGGGCTTCCTGTTCCCTAAAACCCAATTCTTGGCTGGGCTTATGATTACCTCCATTGAACGTCTCAGCTTCCCCTGCAGCTAGGTGTGACCCTGTGGCCCAGGTCACAGAGGCTGTGGCCGTCAGGTGACAAGACAGGGATGGAGTCTGGGGACCTGACCTGGCTGTGTCTCCAGGCCCACTCTGGACTGCAGCACTTGAGCTGCACACATGGAGATACACATGGGAGGGGGGGTGGGCGGGCTTAAGCTGCTACCCTTCCTGTAATCCTAGCTACTCAGGAGGCTGAGATCTGAGGATCACGGTTCCTGGGCAGGAAAAAAAGTCCATGAGACTCTTATCTCCAATTAACCACCAAAAAAATCAGAAGTGGAGCTGTGGCTCAAAGTGGTAGAGCCCCAGCCTTGAGCAAAAACAGGCCCTGAGTTCAAGCCCCACAACCAGCAACATGAACAAATAAGCTGCTACTTTCTTTGTTATAGCAACAGAAACCATATCCTAGCTAAATCAGGGATCCATAGCTTTCCTCAAAGTCCTCCAAGTGGAGTTTAACTCTCCCAAATGACTGCTCTAGAAGATACTGGAAGCCCAGTAAATCTAGAATGGAGCTGGTGTCTGGCTGGGCCCTCCGAGAGGGGTACCTTGGGCCTGTGGAGAGCCCACACACCCGGGCTGAGGCTCTGCCTTCCTGGGCACATCACGACACGCTCTGCAGGAGGGATGGCGTCCATGGGGCAAAGCTCCAGGGAGGTAGCTAGGTTACTGATTGGGTCCTAATCCCAGGAACACCCAGGGAGGTGAGACCCTGTCCCCTCTGGCTATGCCCACCTTGTGGTGGGACTCCAGGTAGGTAGCTGTGATGACTGGCGATCTTGTCAGTGAAATGTCAACCCCGATGTCTCCATCAGAGATAATGCTGGCTGTGGGGAGAGAAAGTCAAGGTACTGTTTTATGATTCTTACATACATTTTTTAAAGCACTCAACTCTCATTTTTAAACACTCAATTTTTTGTGTGTTCAGTCGTGGGACTTGAACTCTGGGCCTGAGCCCTGTCCCTCAGCTCTTCAGCTCAAGGCTCGCACTCTACCACTTGAGCCACAGTGCCATTTCCAGTTTTCTGAGTGGTTCATTGGAGATAAGAGTCTCACAGACTTTCCTGGCCTGGCTGGCAGATCTCAGTCTCCTGAGTAGCTAGGATTACAGGTGTGAGCCACTGGCGCCCAGCTAAACACTCAATTTTTTTAAACACTCAATTCTCACAGTGACCCTGGTGAGGCAGATGTAATCATTATCCCCATTTAGTGAGGAAAGAATAAGTTTCAAGAGGTTAAACAACACGGCTTATGAGGCTATAGCTTTAGGGGGAAGCAGCTTGCCAGAGCCAGACCATAATAATCACCACGTGTCAGCCATCAGGGACCAAGCCACCCAGACAGAGATGTGACTGTCCCAAGATCACCCCCTGACTGTGGGTGAGTGCCACCATCACCTCCTTCTGAAGCATGCAGACAGAACTCACCTGCCCTTTTCTGGACAAAGTCAGCCATGATGTTGGAGATGACATTGACCTCTTTGCAGATCTGGAGTGGACAGGCAAATGGATCACCAGGAAGGCAGGGAGACCGGAGGAGGAGGAGTGGGTGGCATCTCCCTCCAGGCCAACTGCATGGGAATGGGGCAGGGAAGGGCAGGGAGGGGAAGGGCTGGTTCCTGGGCACAACTCAGCGCACCAGGTGGATCAGCTGACCTCACTCACCTGTCCCTTCAGGACCAGCTTCAGGGTGAAGGAAATGAAGTTTGTGAACAGTCGCTTGATCCATCCAGGCCTGAGGGGAGCAAGCACTACAGTAAGCCTTCAGTCCTGTGCAGCCACGGAGCATCCACTGTATGCTGGGACCCATTCTGAGCTCTGCCAGCCTCCTTCCCATAGCCCAGGCCTTCTCCTTCTCCTCATGTCCCAGCTGACACCATGAGCCTCAGCAGGATCCTCGGCCTCGGGCCTAGCCATGTCACGGGTGACTTCCGGTAGAGGACTCCGTTCCTACCACGCTCACAGCTGCCATGCATGCCTAGTATCCAGATTCACATGTCTGTCTGCTCTGGGGACAGAGAGCATCCCCCCTCCCCCAGCCCCCACATCCCTCCTGTGTCCAAGGGGTGTGTTCACAGGTCTGCTGAGACAAAGCTTCACCCTGCGACACAGGAGCTCAGATCCCGGGGTGGAGGATGCAGGATGCAGGTCCTGCTTCCTGCCTTGAGACAGCTGTGGGTGTGTAGAAAGTCACTTCGAGGACTGGGAGTAGCCGTGACGTGGTGGTAGGCCTGCGATGCATCATTAGCTCACTGGCCAGTGGCTGTGTGCCAATAAAACTTTATTGACAACTCAGACAGCAGCAGGTATCTTCTCCCAGCTCTGCCCAAGGAGGAGATTCCAGGTTTGCTTTCCCTGTTAACCGACCCGTGCCTCAGTTTACCCCACATGTGAAAAATAGGTATCCTAAAAGAATCTCCTTCCTAGCATTGGGTTGTGTACAGGTTAAATTCATGGATTTATCCAAAATACTTAGAATAATAGTATGTGGCTCAGAGCACGCTCTCACTATTATTTTTCCTCAGCCTTTGAGGGTGTATTGATGGGGATGAGCTAAAGGCCCTGATCCTTCCAGGTTTGGCTGCCACACGCACGGGGAGTAACACGCTATTAGGATGGGGACATAAGGAAGACTGAGGCCAGAGAGGCGGTGACTTACTCACGCTCCCCTTGGAGATGCAGCAGCAGCTTGTGGAAAGACAGGTGGCAGTCGGGAGCATCGGTCCTCACTCTGCCAGAGTCACAGGCTGCAGGAGCCCAACAGCACCTCAGGGTGAGCTACCAGGCTTTGCCCATGGGCGGCCCAGGCTAGCCGGTAGCAGGCCCAGCACTGGGAGCATCCTCTCTCCCATTTTCCCAGGCTGGGCCTTATCTGAAGATGCTCCCCCTCTCTCCCTCCCTCCCTCCCTCCCTCCCTCCCTCCCTCCCTCCCTCCCTCTCTCTCTCTCTCTCTCACACACACACACACACACATACACACACACACAATCTGCACAGTCTGGCATATGTGCTCCAACCCAGCCCTGGAGCCCAGCCTCCCTGCCTCCTCTAGGAAGCTGCACGTACTCAGCTGTGTGTTGATCTGCAGGTCAATGGAGGAATCGATCTCAAAGTCGACAGACTGCTCAATGCTCAACCTGCAAAAAGCCAAGGTCCCAGGACATTCATTTGGTCTTGAGTCCCAGAAAGACTATCAGGTGACCTGCCAGTGCCCAGAAATGCTCACCCCCAGGCGCTCGTGTAGCCATAGTTCAGGGTTCCCTTGAAGATCCCAGATGCATTTCGAATGGAGACATCGATAGACTTGGCTTCCATCAACTCCACCTGGCTGCTGGAGACCGACAGGTGGCTGATCTGAATGCTAGAAGAGATGGAAATAAGGAGGGCACCATGCGGAGAGGAAGAGGGAAGCCACACCTCTCCACAGGCTGGACAGGCACTGCCCAAGGTCCCTTCTGCCCTCCTAGGTCTGTGTCCACCCAGAAATCACCACACAGGTTCATCTGGATCACTAAGAACCCCGGCATCTAGTGAGGCTGTGACCCCCAAACATCCTCATCCCAGTCTACAGAACGTGCGACTATGTTGGCTGATGTTGCAGATGCGACCGTACAGGTGCTGTGAGGTTAGAGCCCTCGCGACAGGTGGGGTGAGCCCAGGTCACCTGTGAGGAGGCCATGGAATCACAAGCATGCCAGCAGGAAAGGGAGGCAGGAGAAAAGACCAGAGAAGTCAGATGTAAGCTTCTCTGCTGTTGGAGATGGAGGAGCTGCAAGCCAAGGTCTGTGGGAAGCCTCTAGTAGCTCGAAGGAAACAGATCTCTTCAGGAAGAGCACAAGGACTGGGAAGGTGGCTCAGTGGTAGAGCGCTTGCCTAGCATGCATGAGGCCCTGGGTTCGATTCCTCAGTACCACATAAGCAGAAAAAGCTGGAAGTGGTGCTGTGGCTCAAGTGGTAGAGTGCTAGCCTTGAGCAAAAAAGCTCAGTACAGTGCACAGGCCCAGAGTTCAAGCCCCAGGACTGGCAGGAAAGAAAGAATAAAGGAAAGAAAGGAAGAAAGAAAGAAGGAAGGAAGGAAGGAATGAAGGAAGGAAGGAAGGAAGGAAGGCAGGCACAAACCTGCTGTCATCTCAACTTGAATCTAGTGAGACCCGTGTCAGACTTTTAATTTTTTTTAAATGGAAGGTAATAAATGTGTTGTTTGAAGCTATTAAACTTGTAGAGATTGTTCGTGTGTGTGTGTGTGTGTGTGTGTGTGTGTGTGTGTGTGTGTGTTGGTCTGGGGTTTGAACTCAGGGCCTGGGCACTGTCCCTGAGCCTCTTTGTGTTCAAGGCTAGCACTCTAGACCATTTGAGCCACACCACCACTTCTAGCTTTTCTGAGTAGTTTATTGGAGATAAGAGGCTCATGGACTTTTCTGCCTGGGCTGGCTTTGAACCATGATCCTCAGATCTCAGCTTCCTGAGTAGCTAGGATTATAGCCATGAGCCACCAGCGCCCAGATATGCAGATTTTTTTAATGGGCAAGTAGGAAGTGAAAACAGAGGGCTTCCTGGAGGAGGTGAGGCTGGGGTAGAAGGTAGAGGGTCTGGGGGGTTAACAAGAGGACTTTCCAGGCTTGAGAGGACTCTAAGTACAGAAGAGGAGCCAGTCCTGGGGTCTGTGGATGGGCCTGAAATCCACACAGAGTCCTGGGCACCTCTGTGCCCTCCCTCCCCACCCGACCCCACCCCCTTGCAGAAGCTGCAGAAAAACATAGTGCTGCATTCCAGTGTTGCCAGCGCCCCCTGGTGTCTCTACAACAGACAAGATCCTTCAGTACCAATGTCTCTAAGATGGTCCAACTTCATTAAGTCTGTTTTAGGGGATTGGGAGGTGGGGGTTGGTTTTATGGCTGGGTGGCCTCTCAGCTACTTGATCTCCCTGATCATCTCTTTTCCTATGCGTTAAGCAGAGCCATTGGGGAATATGATAGATAAGGTATGGTGTGTGTGTGTGTTGTTTTTTGCCAGTCCTGGGGCCTGAACTCAGGGCCTGAGTTCTGTCCCTGAACTTCTTTTGCACAAGGCTAGCACTCTACCACTTGGGCCACAGTGTCACTTCTGGCTTTCTCTATAGGGCTTCGTGCATGCTAGGCAAGCACTCTATCCCTGAGCTACCATCTCGGCCCATAAGGTATGGTTTATAAAGTGGTCTGGCCCACAGCCGCCCTGGGATGCTGTCACCATAAAGTTAGGAGACTCATTGGCCAAGAGACCTCTGTTTCTTGCTCCATCTACCCAAGTAAGAGTCTCCCTTTCCTGAGGTAGCAGAAAACATCCTTCAAGGCTTGTTTCTTATGTGTATGTGGGGTGGTGGTGGCAGTACTCGGGCTTGAACTCAGGACCTGGCATTTGCTAGACAGGTGTTTGCCCCTAGCCTTTTTAATCAGGGAAGAAAAGGAACCCAAATCCTGAATTATATCATCCCAATCTCCACTTCCTGAGAAGCCAAGGTGCAGGTATGAGCCTTGGCACTCCACGAAGGCCAGATCTTTCAGAGCAGCAGGAAAGGCCCATAGGCTCCAATTGGCCCTCGAGAGCACTGTGGAGTGGAGGGTGAAGGGGCCTGTCCATGGAGAGGCTGGGTTCTCTGGCTGCCTTTTCTCCCTGGGATGGGGGTAGGTCTCTTGTCCCTCTTGCCCTGGGCCAGCCCACTCCCACCCTGGCCACTCACTTGTGCAGGCCGTACTTAACCCCACCCAGGAGCATCACAGACTTCTCGCCCTTGATGTCTGGGTAGTGGGCTCGCTGAAAAGCCTTCTGGATCACCTTGGCGGTCTCCTGGTTCACTGGAGAGATGGTATGATTGAAAGGTGGCGGGCCAGGCCTAGCCCCACCCCACCCGATTATAGGTTGGCAGGTCTCAAAATGCTGAGCGGTCACTCTGAGCCTCACTCGGTGCTAGTTATCTTAACGTGTGTAATCAGAAAACAGAACTATTATTAAAAATAGGGCCAAATATTAAAGGCAGAGAGAAACTCCAGGTCAAATGGCCAGTAGTCAGCTGAAACCTTTTCCATCCTTGCTAAAAAGCAAAAGAACATCTCTCCCTCACTCAGGTTTACCAAGCTGGCCGCTTTGCAGTTTACCACAAACTTTACTGAAGGCCACTAACAACCGAGGTTTATCATCAACTGTACTATTAGGAGCTTACCATAAAAATCATTTCTGTAAAATAGACTACCCCTACCCAAGGTTATGTTTTGACTTCTATAATCCACGAATGTGTTTTGATTTTTGTAATCAAGTATCAATAATGTCAATAACAGTGATAGTATCAATCATGCTGACCAAGTCAAGATTATGTTTTGCCTATGCTCTTGTAACTCAAGGCTAATGTTTTGCTTCTGTAACCTTGCTTGCTTGCTTTGGTAAACATCACCTATGTGAAACCCCTTCCTATAAAAATCCCTGTGGAAAGCAAACGGAGCTGTTCTCTGAAGCTCTGCGAGGAGCTGGAGACAGACTCCATGTGGCTAATAACAGCTTCCAGCCAGATTGACTGAGTGCTGGTGATTTCTTTCACTGATCGTGGGTTTGAGCCCCACTGGCCCCGGGAAGTTGGGGTACTGCAGTTATATGTTGATTCTCGGGGGACCTCCAGCCAGACACCCTGCTCCCACCTCAGCTTTTGGATCTGAACACACAGGAACCCCGTGATCCTAGCCAAACACTGCCCTCCACCCCTGGCTATTCTCAGAACAACGCCCCTCATCCCCTCCCTAATACATCAGAGTCTAATCCTAGGTCTCACACTTAGTATAGTTGATGTCAGAGACTATCAAATTTAGCTTCCCAGGGCACTTATTGTATTGAGCAAGAGGCCCAGGCTCAGAGAGGGGAGTGTAAGTGTCCAAGGTCACACAGCAGTTGGTGACAGAATTTCCCTAGCCTAGGCTTATGTGATACCTGATTGGATGTAGTATAATCTCTGACAGTAAGTACACTCCAGCATCACCTTTGTCCCCTAACTTGATCCCTCTGAATCCCAGGCTGACCCTACAAATACAAACCACCATACCTAGCCTTTTGCAGCCTAGTAATGGCTTCAACAAAGAGCTTGACTTCAAGGGGAGGCCAGGAGAGAGTGGAGGGCCTGGCTCTGCCTGTATCGTTCTCTCCTGGCTGCATGGGCCAGCCTTGCTGGGAGGTGGACGTGGTACTTACACACCAGAAGGGCAGGCTTGGTGATGCGGCATACGATCCCTGCCGCATACGATGTGTCTGCAGAGCAGGCGTGGGCACTGGCCAGCACACTCAGGCTCAGGAGAGTGAGGGCAAGCATGGTTCTCCGGCTACCAGCAGGCAAATGGCCCTGGCCAGGCAGCCTGAGCTTTTCTATGCATCCGCCCAGCACCCATGAGACAAGCTGCTTCCGGGCAGCAAGGTCTCTCTGGCCCCGGGATAGGCCTCCTTCCTGCCCAGCCCTTGGCCTCTTCTTGGGCTCAGGGCTGGACAAGGGACCAGGGCACCCCACCCTCTGCATGTCCCCCTCAACCATCTGTGGCCTACTTGCCATCCCTTGTATTAACTGGGCAATGTTATACGATTATCTGGAGGATCTTTAATAAGCTTCCTTGAATTCTTGTTTTTCCTTTTACTTAAATAAGAATCTAAGAGGGAAACTCTTTCACTTGCCATAAATAGATTAATGATGTGAAATAAAGATATTCCAATCTTGCTGGACAATGACCTAAGTTGGAGGCCTGTGGTCTTCTGTCAATTAAAACCAGCCAGGTGCTGGGTGGCTCATACCTGTAATCCTATCTACTCAGGAGGCTGAGAACTGAGCATCGCAGGTCAAAGTCAGCCTGGGCAGGAAAATCCATGAGACTCTTATCTCCAATTAACCACTGAAAAGTTGGAATGGAGGTATGACTCAAGGGGTAGAGTGTTAGCTAGCCTTGAGCAGAAAGAGCTAAGTGAGAGCGTAAGGCTCTGAGTTCAAGCCCCAATATGGCACAATAAAATCAATCAATGGATACTTAAAATGCTTTTAAAAAGCAGCTAAAAAGGGATCTTAGCACCACCTCTCTTCCCCTGTTGACACTTGAAACACAGGAAAGACCCCAATATCTTTGCAGTGTTTAAGCCACTCATCTGTGCCATGGGCCACCACTTTGCGTGTCCCTGGCATACATCTTGCTCTTTGGGATGTTCTGACCTAGAGATCATTGCATTTAGCTTCCATAGTCCCTTTTTGAGGAAGCAGCTGTGGCCCAGAGAGGGCAGAGTATCTGGCCAAGATCACACAGAAGTTGGTGACACAGCTTCCTCAGGCTGGGATGTACAAGTCCTAGGATATTGAAATGCGCTCTCTCTATAGCTTTGCCAAGGAAATGGTGGATGGGAGCAGACTCACTCCTGAGCAGGCCATAGCTGTTAGAAGCATACTCAGAGCAGGGCTGAGTACTGCCTTTCCCAGGGTTCAGAGAGGTTAGGCTACTTTCCCCTGGTACCCACAGGCCGGGCAAGTGCTCCCCTCAGCTGAAAGGGCAGTGCCCACTGGCTATCTGAGGGCTGGGGCTGGAGGATGACCTTTAGCCCAGAACTCTCTGTGATCTCCTCCCACAGGCAGGCTGCCAGGCAGTCTGGTGGCTCCTGGATCACGAGGACTTCCTGGGGCCATTGTCCTCCTGGCTGTTGTTTATATTTCATTCCTGGGGCAGAGGGTGATGACCAGCAGTGCCCAGGCAGGGCTCTGGTGGTCAGCAGAGGGGAAGAGAGAGACAGGCTGCTCTAGCCTATGTCCCAGCCCAGGAGCCTGGCACCCGCAAGGTGGAGTGGAGAGCAACGCATTTATTGGGCATGAAATTTAAGAAATGCTGGGAAACCTCAATAGCAGATATTTGAATGAAATGTTTTGCAAATCAGGATGTAAGCAGGTATTTGTAGAGCCATCCTCAGAGCAGTTAAACTAGGTTTTTAGTCCTCAGGCCAAAACTCTAGGAGTCCCACATTAGACCCAGCTATATGTCTCCATAGGCCAAATACAGAGACTTGGCCAGGGGCTGGGAAGGTGGCTCAGTGGTAGAGCTCTTGTCTTGCATGTATGAGTCCCTGGGTTCGATTCCTCAGCACCATATAAGTAGAAAAAGCTGGAAGTGGCGCTGTGGCTCAAATGGTAGAGCACTAGCCTTGAGCTGAAGAGCTGGGAGAGAGTGCCCAGGCCCAGAGTTCAGGCTCCACAACTGACAGAGAGGGGGGGGGGAGACATGGTGAAGGGTAAAGGAGATTTATTACATGGCAGCACTGGGAAGATGGTATTTTAGTATACCTTTAGTCATCTATGGGGGCTTCAAATTTACGTTCAGGTTAAATAGGGAGAAATTGGGGCCAGGGGTGAAAAAAGATATTCATAGCTAAAACAGTTCTGGGTGTGGCCTGGCTGACCACAAGGTCAGTCTTCCTCTCTAGAGGCCGGTGGGTGGGTGGCCTGTAGCTTTTGGCTATTTTCTTCAAGATGATGGGCTGACAGACTTTGCCTGTTCTACTAATGACAAAGATCATAAGTAGGCCAGAGAAGACCACTTGAAAGAAGTCTTTTAATGGGTCCAGTGTTGCAACACTAGAGGCACAGCTCAGAAAGGTGTTCCCCAGCTAGCTCAAAAGTGAGCTGAGGGCTGGGAATGTGGCTTAGTAGTAGAGTGCTGGCCTAGCATGCGTGAAGCTCTGGGTTCGATTCCTCAGTACCAAATAAATAGAAAAAGGCAGAAGTGGTGCTGTGGCTCAAGTAGTAGAGAGCTAAACTTGAGCCAAAGAAGCTCAGGGACAGTGCCCAGGCCCTGAGTTCAAGCCCCAGGACTGGAAAAACAAACAAAACAAAACAAAAGTGAACTGAATAGCCTGCTTATATAGCTAGAAAGCAAGGTGTGTGTGGGGGGCGGGGGGGGGGGGACGGGTATTTGCATCAACCCTGGCAAAGCCCTTCATGCAAATGAAAGATTGTGATCTGCACCAATCACAAGCTTTCAGCTGGGCCACCAGGGAAAACCACTAGCCCTCTTACCTAGGTAAAATGACAACAGGCTCCCAAGTTCACCAAGGCTTGTGAACTGCACAAGCTGCACAGTTGTGGCTGGAATAGTGTCTTCTGCAGCGGGGATTGTGCTTCAGCAACCAGGAGCAGTGTTTGCAGAGTGGCTTCCACAGGACACCTGTGGAGTGTCCTAAAGCAAGTAGGCTGCCATGAAGGCAATCTGACCTGCTGTTTGGCTGGCAGTTCCCTGACCAAGGCTGCCAGCAACAAGGAAGAGGCCCATCAAACAGCTAATTGTGCCCAGAAAGTATTAAAAGGATGTTTGCAATAGAGACTTAAGGAAAACTCAACATGGAACTAACATTCTAATAGCGCTCAACAGTACTACAGTTTCTAACTCCTGTCCCTGTGCCCCAGAGAGAAATAGGCTTCTAATCTCAGATTCATTTATATGCAATACCATGAAGAAATGCAATGGGGAATATAGAGTGCCAGAGGCTGGGGAGAAGAAAATCGGTGTGTCATTGTTGAATGTGGACAGAGTGTGAATGCCCCAAATGCCACAAAACAATGTTGAAGAGGGACTGAAATGGCAGGTCTTACTATTTATATTATCTCTGTAAAAGAAAATCAAGATTAATGCAAAAAGATCCATAATGAACAAAGTATGAAAACTTACTAAAGATTGAATCAGTGTCACTGATTTTTCCTCCCCCAGAGCTTATGACAGCACTGTTGTTGAGTTTGATCTACAACACAACAAGGTGCCAGCCCGATTCTAAGGTCTTCCTCTACCTGATTCAGTGACCTACAAATCACAGCTTTAGAGCATGAATCCAAGAAGAGGAATTTGTGGCATGTCTGGACACAGAACCCAGTGGAAAATTCCAGTCTTCCTCTCTCAGATTTATTGATCTAACACTTGGGTAGATCTTAGTCAAGAACACAATAGCAAAGCCAGACAAGGTGGCTTTAACTGCTTGGGAGGTGGAGATTAGGGTTCAAGGCAAGCCCAGGCATAAAATTTGCATCTCAATTAATGGTTAAGAACAGTAGTGTGTGTGCCTACCATCCCCAGCAACACAGAGACACAAGTAGGAAGATCATAGTTCATGACAGCCTGGAAGTAAAGTGAGAACTTATCTCAAAAAATAATTAAGGCAAGCCAGGTGCCAGTGGCTCACACCTGTATTCCTAGCTACTCAGAAGGTTGAGATTGGAGGATCACAGTTCAAAGTCAGCTCAGGCAGGAAAGTCTGTGAGACTCTTATCTCCAATAAACCACCAGAAGTGGCACTGTGGCTCAAGTGGTAGAGCGCTTGCCTTGAGCTGAAGAGCTCAGGGACAGCGCCTAGGCCCAGAGTTCAAGCTAATAATAATAATAATAATAATAAAGTCAGAAAGGAGCTGGAGTCATGATTCAAGTGATAGAGCTACTGCCTAGCAAGTACAACCCTGACTTTGCTCCCCAGTACCACCAAATCAAATAAACAAGCAAACAACAACGCTAGCAAGACTTGGAACTTAATTATTGGCTGTGGAGAGTAGGAGAATGAAGGCATGGGAAGGGGAAGTGTCATCAAGGAGGAAAGTATACTAGTATGGTGATGGAAATGAGCTTTGTATCCAGCAATCAGGGTATCAGGCCACTAACCTCATAGTTTGTGTCCTGGCCCCCTAACTCTCATTCCAAGAGGTAGGGGGTGGTTATGATGACGACTCCTGGAAATCTTGAATCTCTCTGGAGGGTTATCAGTGGACGGCTTACTGAGGCTGACTGTTCTGTCCCCTCTGAAACTCGTGCTGGACTTCGATCCTCCGTGTGAGGTACCAGAGGGTGGAAACTTAGTCTGACTATGGTATTTAGAGTAGGGGCTGTTTAAAACAGGGATTCGAATTATATAAAATAATCAGACTGGAGCCTTCATGACTGAGGGAGACCAGAAGACACATGACATGCAGTTACACACACATGTGCATTCGTTCCTTGATTCTGAGTCTTCCATTAAGACCCCATATGGTTTGGGGACACTGCCAGCAAGAAACCATCACCAGATATAGCCTGTTGGCCTTACGCTAGAAGGTGAGCCAAACAAATTGACTTTTCTTTATAACTGGTCCTATTTGCTAGGTACCTTTATTGTGTTCTTAGCAAGAGAAAGTGGAATAATGCAGACATCTAGGTCCAAGGGCGGCTAGCGGTGTCAGCCAACTGGGGCAGGAAGATGTGGCTCCAGGCTGCAGGGAGAGACCCAATGACTGGAAGGATGGGAGGGGCCGAAGCCTCCTGAATGCACCCAAGGCCTGAGGGAGGGGCTGGATCTTCCCACAGAGGTCAATGACCTGGAGAAACCCACACTGCACTGGCCATTGTCACAGCTCAAACTACAATGGGGTCTGGGGTTTGGAGCTCTTCAAGTACCAATGGCAGCTTCTCAAAGTCCCAGGAGCTCTGGAGCAGCTGGCTGTACTCATGAAAGGCAATGGTTAACTTCCAGGCTGGTTATTAAACACAGCACCTATTTAGATTTAAATTATAGAGGGAGGTGGGGGAAGAAAAGCACTAGAAAGTGTTATGCTGAGCAAAATATGCTATATGCTCATCTGAAATATCCAAGTGACAACCCTTGGTGCGATTATACACACCCACAATGACAGGAAGGTAAAACAGTCTCGGCTGGGAGCATACTAGCTAGAAGATAGAGCACTGACAGTCTGAGTGAGGGTGAAAATGGCCGAGTAATTTGTCTGCATGTGTGAAAATAGAACAATGAAACCTGTTGAAATTGTTTTAAGGATGAGGAGGGGGTTAAGGAAGAGTAACAAAAGGAGGGGATTCATCAACACACATTGCATACGTAGGTGGAAATGTCACAGTGAAAGCTCTCTTGTACTCTGAATGTACACTAATAAAAATCATAGAGACTATGCCAGGGGTTGGTGGTTCATGCCTGTAATCCTAGCCACTCAGAAGGCTGAGATCTGAGTATTGATCCAAAGCCAGCCTGGGTAGAAATGTCTGGAGATTCTCATCTCCAATTAGCCACCATAAAACTGGAAGTAGATTTGTGGCTCAAAGTGATAAGAGTGTTAGCCTTGAGGAAAAAAGCTCAGGGACAGGGCCCAGGCCCTGAGTTCAAGCCTCAGGACCACCACCAACAATAACAACAACAAAAATCACTGAGGCTACTCAGGAGGTGGAGGATTGGGAGAACTGTAAGAAGCAGCCCACACCCATTGACCTTCTGCCCCCTAGTGGCTGGTGTCTGGACAACCCAAGCTAGATGCTAGCAGGCACTGGTGCCTTTATGCTGCTATTAACAGCAGCTACCCAATGAATGCATGCACACACCTGACACTCCTACGTACACACAGACCCAGCGAGGCATAGAGATGCACACACGACCTGCCTGTGAGGCACATGCCTCATGCATCCAAGGTAGCTGCCCAAGTCTTTGCTTTTATCTTTAAAAATGGTCTCCTGAAGGCAGGTGTGGTGGTACACACCTATAATCCCAGCACTTGAGATGCTGAGGTAGAAAGATCTCACGTGCTAGGTCAGCCTGGGCTACATAGTGAAGACCATTTCAAAAAATCAAAAACAAGGCTGGAGGGGGTGGATCAAGTGGTAGAGTGCCTGCCTAGCAAATGGGAAACCCTGAGTTCAAACTCCGAAACCTCAAAAAAAATATCTTCATAGGCTGCATATTCAAGAGACTAGTAGTTAGCATCTCTGGCACACTCATGCTCTGGGAACCACAGAAAGATTTGTCTTTTCTGCATAAGTAACAGATTCTTAGTTACCTAACCTTTTAAAATGCCTGGCTCTTTTACTTGTGTTTTACAAAGGATTTTTTGAATCCTCTTACAATGGAAAAGTACATGTATCTAATACATTTACAAACAACATATTGGTTTCTAGGAACTTCTAGCCAGTATGACCAGGTGCCTGGGTCACCCAGGTAATGGGCTACCGAGCCCTGTGAAGCAACCCCATGTGGTGGCAGAGCAGGTCACGTGTCACAGGGCCTGGGTTGAGGCTGAAGAACAGGTGGGAGATGATGTGCTGGCCCCCAAGGCTGGGGCCCACGCCAGCCCTCCCACCCCACCCCTGCACTTCCCTGTGATGGCCTCTCTGACCTCACCCCTACACACCACCTCTCCTGTTAAGCCCAGTCCAACCAGAGGGCTGGCATCAGAACACACTGCTCCTCTACCCTCTGCATCCTAGCCCTGTTCACCCACAGACCCACCATTAGGTGGCGCCTCCCTGGCATTTCCTCCTCCCGAGCACAGG
Source organism: Dipodomys ordii (assembly GCF_000151885.1). NCBI lineage: Eukaryota > Metazoa > Chordata > Mammalia > Rodentia > Heteromyidae > Dipodomys > Dipodomys ordii. The sequence goes on along the minus strand of NW_012267322.1, from coordinate 7,862,911 downwards.
CAGTCCTCTCCCACCCTGAAAACCCTGCCCCTCCCATCAGCAATTTCTGTCCCTCCTCTCTCCCTCCCTCTACCTGCGGCCCTGAATGGGATTGTCCAAGCCTTTGCCTGGCTCCAGCACTGACAGTGAGATTGAAGGTATTACAGATGTGCTTGCCAGCCAGCTGTGTGCAAAGTCCCCATCCCTGCACATAGAGAGGCCCCTAGGCTCCAGAGAGCCCAACTGTTAAGGTTTGAATCTCCACTGTCATCAAAGGCTCCTGTTGAAGGCCTGGGAGGTGAGTGGATCATGAGGGCTCTGGCCTCATAAATGGATGAGACTTGTCGATTTCATGGGGTTTTGGGAGGTGGTGGCAACGTTAGAAGGGAGGGCCTAATTGCAGAAAGCAGGTCACTGGAAGGTTCAATGTTGTCCCATGCCTATCCTGTCTCTCTTCCTGCCTCCTGCCTGCCCAGGTAGAGGCTCTGTCACACCACAGGCCTAGAAACAATGCAATGAAGTGGCCATGACTCAAACTTTTAAGCCAACAAACTCCCCCCCCCCAGTGGTACTGGGTTTGAATTCAGGGCTCCTGTGCTTGCTAGGCAGGTGCTCTGCCACATGAGCCATACCACCTGCTCAATCTTTTCCTCTTTTGATGTTCTCAGGTGTTTTCTTACCAAAATGGAGGACTGACATCAGCTCTGCCACCAGGTCTATAGTATGGCTCTCGGATGTCACCGATTGGCGACAGGTCCTCCTTTACCACTTCCAGCCCAGTGATGATATTCCTCCAGATGAAGTCTGCCTCCTCCTCACAGGCCACCCAGCATGGCCCCTGCAATGGGAAGTGGCCTACCTGCCTTTGTTCTCAGGTACATTCAGGGAAGAGGCCAATGACAATGAGCAACATAGTTGCCTGGAGGAAACCCCCACTCTCACTGGCCAAGGAAGAGCTAGGTGGATCCCATGCTTCTGGAGCCAGAACCCTGCATCAGCCTTGTTCTGTCAGAGCAGAAGAACCATCAGGAGTATGCAAGATGGCTGATGATGGTGGAGCTGGCTTGGAGAGTGGCACACACAGGGCAGGGAAGCAGCCCAGGCCACAGGCAGGAGCTGGAACTAAGGCCAAATGCTGCCCTTTCGATGAAATCTCAGCACTGTAATGAAGGCCTTTGAGCTAAGTGCATGGAGCCATGGAGGACCATCTCAACTCAGCTGGCTGCAGGTGTCAATCACAGCTGCCCAACACCTCTACCTCCACAGCCACACCTAGATGAACATTAGGAGAACTGGGCCTAGCCAAGTGACCCACAAAGCTGACAGTCACAGTTTATCTGCTTGCCATCATACACATTCCCTTAAGCCATATAACCTGCAGTGGGCAGCAAACACAGAAGAGCACCCACCACACCTCTGCATTGTGGCCCTGACATCCTGTGGCTTGGAGATTGACTATCACTAATACATCATGCTGTGTTAAGTGGGGAGAGAGGGAAGGATACCTCATTCAATGGATATGGATATAACATACATACAAATTTGTACAAGATATTCAGAACAACGTAAGACACATGACAGTCACATGGCTTACTTCCGAAATCCGTCATCGACCAGTGGTCCCCTTTGTCCACTGCTTAGTCCACTCTCCCTTCACCCTCAGCCAGCACTTTGGCCAGAAGGGGTTCTCTAGCCATTGGGGGAACCCTAGACTTTCCTTTCTGAGGGGTCTAGCCCTCAGCAGTCCAGCCTGAGTTGGGCTGTTTCCTTAATGATCTAATACCAGGGAGTGGCAGTACTGAGACCCCGGATGGCCTCTGCCTCAGTTCCCTCCTGCGATCTATCACCTCAACAGGTAAGTTTATTTACCTATAGCCCTCCAATGTCCAGGTGCCAGCATCTGGTCAGGAGGGCCTTTCTGTAGCACTCTGTCACACAGGAGAGCAGTGGAGATGGCTCAAGTACTTTCCCTCTTCTCCATCTAGAGCCCCTGAATGTGCCCTGGAATGTGTCCCTGAAAATGGGATCTTTGAATATTTAAACCCAATGGTTGTTGTCTTTGTAAGAAGGCCACAGGAAGATACAGGCAGAGATGGGGTAAAGCAATGTAGAGATGGTACAGACATTGAAGTGGTACAGCTGTGAGCCAGAAATGTAAGAATGGGCAATTACCAGAAGCCAGAAGGGCCCAGAACATTCCCTCAGAACCCTGGGAAGGAAAAGAGCCCTCCACCACCTTGATGTCACTTCTAGCCCCTACCACAATGACAATAAATTGAGATGGGATGGTCTTGAACTTGGAATCCTCCTGCCTTAGCCTCCCGAGTGCTGGATTTACAGGCGTGTGCCACCACACCTGACAAATCTAAATTGTTTTAAGCCACCCATTTTGTAGTTCAGTTACAACTCTAGAAATCTAATATACTTGCTTATGAACCTAGTCCTCCAGCTCCACATGTGAGAAGAGGTGTGCGGTGGAAGTTGCTGAGTTATTCTAGGATGCTCATTTCAGGTCCACAATACTCTTAGAAAGACTCCAGTGAACCACCAGAAAGCTGAAAAGTAGAGCTGGGGCTTAAAGTGGTAAAGTGCTAGCCTTAGCAAAAGAGCTCAGGGATAGTGCCCAGGCCCTAAGTTCAAACCCCCAGACTGACAAACTCAAAAAAGTCACAATCAGCATTTACTTTGCAAAAGCCCACTGAGAAAAGCTGGGCACTGGTGGCCTGTAATGCTAGCTACTCAGAAGGCTGAGGTCTGAGGTTCACAGTCCAAAGCCAGCCCAGGCAGGAAAGTCTGTGAGACTTTTATCTCCAATTAACTACCAGAAAACTGGAGGTGGTGCTGTGGCTCAAGTGGTATAGAGCTCAGGGACAGTGCCCAGGCCCAGAGTTCAAGTCCCACAATGCAGGAGGCAGGGGCTGGCCCTTTCGAATTCTACCCCCAATGCTACTTGTGGGAAACCCAGAGAACTTTGCGTTTAGTGACAAAACTAGCATTAAAGGAATTCAAATCATGAAAGGATGCTCAGCTTCCAAATCATGCCATCTGAATGGGAGCCACTACTGCAGAACTGCCAAGGTGAAAGGTACTTAGCACCACCAGCTCTGAACGTGGAGGATTTAACCTTGGCAACTTCCTGCACCAGCCAGTTAGCATTTCAGTCCGGAAACAGGAAACACACTGTATTAGCAGATTAAGACTGCCATGACCTCACCATACCATTCTTCACAAGTACGAGCAGTTCTTTCTTTTCTAAGCAGCTCCACTGCTGACCCTCCAGTGACAGGACAACAGGAGTCTGCCACAGTGATTCATAGGAAAACTTTATTGAACAGAAAACCCAGCAAAGGTTCCCACCTCTGCCAAGTTCCCCTGGGTTTACAGCACTGCATTTTAAAAAGCAATTATACATAAGTCTTTCCTAGAAAAGTCCTGCTAACATGTCTAGCAATTTCACTGATTATATAAAGTAGTACACTTAGTGTAATTTAAACATTCCAACAGGAATCAAATCGTACCAGCAGAACCATTTCTGCCTGACTGCTATGTACAACACACATGCAGACGCACACGTCACATGCAGACGCACACGTCTGGGGGGTTCCTCAGGCATTAACATGCGACACTAATGCCTTCTACTTACAGTGCCTAGTAAACTACAGACATTATATATAGTAAAGCTCTTCAGAATAAAGACATGAGAAGCCCCAGGCAGTTTTGTTCAATCTGTATCATGGCTTCATGTCTTACTTTGTGCATATTATCCTTGTGGGTTTGCCATGACTGTGTGATGTCCAGTCCAGGGGAAGAGCTCGAGCTGGGGTCAGGTGATGCAGTCCATGCCTGTCAAAGCCTCGAGCTGAGCTGCTACAGTGAAAGCCCATCAGTTTGCTATGGCTGGAGGGCCTTCCGGAAGAAGAGAGGCAAAGAAAGTCTTAAACACAAGCCACGCTGTGCTCATAAATGAGGGGCTGGTCTGCTCGGCATCCAGCACCCCCCGGTCTGGGGGGAGGTGGTTGGGACTTTCAGCTTCTGGAACGTCTTCTTGCTGGTAATGAAACAAGGAGAAAAATGAAATCAGTGAGGCCATGATGAATACAAGTGAGGAACACTAGAGAGGGAAGTGTAAATAAATCCCTGACCCCAGATAGGCTGGGCCCAGGAATGAAGACCCAAGGTGCATGAGGCTCCTCGTGGACACTACAGCTTGACTACTGCTGGGATGTTCCACAGCTGTGAATACTCCTGGTAGCAACTATCAGTGGTTAACTCAACACTTCATTAATCACAGATGTTCCAATTGTGGAAGTGCTCTATTAAGAAACCCCAGAGTTCTAAAAACATACTATGGAACACTTTTGTTATAAGAGTACGTTCTCTAGGGTCATCCTTCAATCTACCTTAAAAAGCTCCATTTCTGCCTGGGACCAGACAGGAGGAGCAAGAAAGCCAAGACAGCACAAGACCCTGAGGGTCAAGCCCAAGTACAATCACAAAAACAAAAAACTATTTCTGTATACTATTTCCCAAGAAATCCATCCATTCTGGGAGGTATAACTCTTGATTAGAAAAACTGTCAGCAGCTTCTGTGGATCTCAAAATATGGCTGCAAGACATTATTCACACAAGCAAAACTGTCAATTGCTATGTGATGAAAAAATACTTTTTTTGTGTGTGCCAGTCCTGGAGCTTGAACTCTGAGCCTGGGCACTGTCCCCGAGCTTCTTTTGCTCAAGGCAGTGGTAGAGTGCTACTCTACCACTTAAGCCACAGTGCCACTTCCAGCTTTTTCTATGTATGTGGTACTGAGGAATCAAACCCAGTGCTTCATGCATGCAAGGCAAGCACTCTACCACAAAGCCACATTCCCAGCCCTACCTGATAGATTTTATGGCACATTCAAAGATTTAAAAATAGCTGCTGCTCTTAAGTTTTTGTTTTTGTTTTTTTAAAAGATCATGAAATACTTAGCCTAGTAAAATAGCAAAAACCAGGCTGGGCAAGGAAGGTGAGGGACCAGAGAGCTTGGCACAGCCATCAGCTCACCTGGCTCCAGCAGATGCTCCATACCTGTAGGTTATTGTTGGGGTCCTGATTCACAGCTTCCTGAGGAGGACCATCATTCGGGAAGTTCTGACCTGGCCTCTGTCTAAATGGAAACCACCCAACGTGATGCCTTCAAAGGAAGCACATACAAGTCCACGTTAGCCCAAGTTACAGTGGGGAATTACTCAGGATCTGAACTTCACCAAGAACCTGGAGCAGAAGCTCCTGATAAGCCCCCCTCATAGCATTCTCTCTCAATGCTCTCTCTGTTCTTTAGGCAGGGACTGTATTTGCTCATTGGCAAGGAAACTGGAGGTGGCTAGAATGTCCAACAGGTGCTTGTTTGCCTGAACTATGCCTCACACTGGAAGACTTCAACACAGGGGAACACATACTCACAAAGCTGGAATTATGGATCTATCTATCTATCTATCTATCTATCTATATAACATAAAATAATAATCTAAATTTGGTCATCTAAGTTTGGTGACTATAGGAAGAATTGACTAAAAGCTTTATTTGTAAAATCCAATTAAAGTCTTAAAATTAATACTACAAAATAATAATTATGGTATATGAATGCTATATTATTCTAAATATTTCTCTATGCTTTATATTCTTCATTTGCTGGTACCAGGGATTTTTTTTCTTTCTTGTTTTGTCAGTCCTAGGGCCTAAACTGAGGGCCTGGGCACTGTCCCTGAGCCTCTTTGTGCTCAAGGCTAGCACTCTACCACTTGAGCCACAGCGCCACTTCTGGCTTTTTCTATGTATGTGGTACTGAGGAATCGAACCCAGGGCTTCACGCATGCTAGGCAAGCACTCTACCACTAAATCACATTCCCAGTCTGGTACCAGGGTTTGAACACAGGGTCTCCTGCTTGCTCAGCTGGAGTTTTACCACTGAAGCCATGACTTCAGCCCAGCTTTTTGTTGGTTATTTTGAAGATTGGAATCACTAGAACTTTCCTCCCAGGCTGGCTTTGAACTTCAATTCTCTGGACCTCAGGCTCCTAAGTAGTCAGAATTATAGACATGAGCCATCAGGTGTTCTTTTTTATTTCCCCAAAACTAAATACAATCCACTTTTACAAAGAAAAGCCTTTCAGTTACAACCACAAGTCCTGTCCTCCAAGCCAGGATGTGTCAGCATGCACCTCAGGGAAGCTGGGCTGGGTATTTACAGTGAGAGCTGTGCGACACACTACCCCTTGCTTCCACATGATGCCAGCAGCATCACCCTCTTTTAGGTATAAAACTCCAATGTCCTAAGGAGGAGGTATGGAAGGACTCCCAGGTGGGAACTGCTGCTCTAGAACACAGCTATAACAAGCCTCAGGTCCAGGAAGGTCTCCTGGCCCTCTACGACTAGGCTAACAGTTATGCCCTGATCTTTCTCCTGGAAGGCAGCTTGATACAAATATGTTGTTAAGACAAACACAGCTTCCCATGCCTCCATATGCCCATGTCTATGAGGTTCATGAGCCATAAGAGGAAGATAACCTATCCTGAAGATGATGTTCTGAACAATACACAACCAAACCATGATTTGCTACATTAAAAGTGCCAGAATGTGACACTATTTAAACACACTTCCCTCAAAGCTTGAAGGGAAACTCTGAACTTGATTTGAGCCACACTAGTGTGTAATTTTCAGTAAAAAGGGAAAAATGAAGAAAGAAACCATCTGCTTACAGGTACATAACAACGGTGGCCCCCATGACCATGAGGAATCTGCTCAGGGAGGAGTAGAAGTAGAGGATACTGAGAAAAACGGAAAATGTAGCAGCTGAGTAGGTCCAATCCAACCAATCTCGATTTATCTCATCATCTTCTTCCACAATGGGACCACCTTGTGCATTCATTCGCAAGTTCTGATTGGCTGCAGGATTAACCACCACTTGAGCTGCATTCTGATTGGCTGGCTGATTTTCAGCTGGAAACTGGTTGTGGATAGGGGCTGGAGTAGGTGCAGAGACCACAGGTATCTCTTGTGCACCTGGTGATGGGACAAAAGCTCCTGATGCAGCAGTGGCAGCTAAACTAAAAATGAAATAGAAGAGGTAGATAGAGTAAAGAACTTGAAAGATTGTGGCTCACATACCTTTATTTACATAGGGGCCTTTCACAGGTAAGAATTATAATACACTTGATTTTTCTTCAATTGCAGAAGAACTTTTTTTTCCTGATTGCTAAGCAGGTCTTCTACCACTTCTAACCCTTTTTGTTTTTGTAGGCTGTGGGGCTTGAACTCAGGGCCTGCTCACTATCCCTGAGCTTTTCTGCTCAAGGAGCCACAGCTCCACTTCTGGTTTTCTGGTGGTTAACTGGAGCTAAGAGCCTCAAGGACTTTCCTGCCCATGCTGAGATCAAACTGTGATCTGCAGATCTCAGCCTTCTAAGTAGCTAGGATTACAAGCATGAGCCACCAGTGTCCAGCTTCTTTTTGCTTTTTTTTTTCCATTCTAACAGGGTCTTTTTTTTTTTTTTAAACCAGTTGTGGAGCTTGAACTCAGGGTCTGTGCACCATCCCTGAGCTTTTTTTTTCTGCTCAAGGAGCCATAGCTCCTTCTGGTATTCTGGTGGTTAACTGGAGATAAGAGCCTATGGACTTTCCTGTCTAGGCTGGCTTCAAACCATGTCTACAGATCTCAGCCTCCTAAGTAGCTAGCCACCAGTGTCCAGCTTTTTTCATTTAACAGGGTTTTTTTTTTTGTTTTTTTTTTTTTTGGTTGTGGGACTTGAACTCAGGGCCTGGATGCTGTCCCTGAGCTCTTTTGCTCAAGGCTAACACTCTACCACTCAGCCACAGCTCCAATCCTGGTTTCTGGTGGTTAATTGGAGATAAGAGTCTTATAAACTTTCCTGACCAGTCTGGCTTTGAACCATGATACTCAGCTTTCAGCCTCCTGAGTAGCTAGGATCACAGCCATGAACCACTAGCACCTGGCTCAAAGGATCAGCTTAGACTGTGGATACTCCTATTTATGCTTCCCATAATAGCTGGTCTGACAAGGGTACACCAATACACTCAGCTTTTTTTTTGCCAATCATAGGCTTGAACTCAGGACCTGGACACTGTCCCTGAATTTTTTCACTCACGGCTATGTTTTAACATAATTTATATATTTATATAGAGAGATATATTTTTATATAATATATAATTTTTTCACTTTGAGCCACAAGATCAAGTCACTTTGATCAAGATGGGGTTTCACAAACTTTTCTCTCCTGGGCTTGCCTTGAACTGCAATCCTCCAAATCTTAGCTAGGATTACAAAGGTGAGCCACTAAACCTGGCAAGACAGTTTTTACAGTCATATCTATAAGTCCATTTTCTAAGAAAACCCAGGTGGTAAATTTCATCTGCAATTAAATATTAAGGTCACTCTAAAATTATGGCACAATAGTTCCATATTAAAACTATCTCAAAACTTTAGCACCTAGTGTAACTAAAGGTTAGGCCAGCACCCTGCAACAATCACAAATCAGGAAGTAGCTGTCATTTATAATACTCCACTCTGGGTTCTGCAGAGACTGGAGAAAATACTCATCCCTCCATTCTGAACTTCCTAGTGTGGGCAAGGATTTCCCTTCGTTCCTGAGATCCAGGCCACCCCCAGCATGGCAAGAAGGACTTACTACTGCATGTAGTACTGGCGTGCATAGATCTGCTGGAACCAGGAAAGCTGCAGCCACCCATAGGTCGTGTAGCCAGGGAAACCAGGCGCCAGGCCTTGGAATGCCTGCTGGACTGCTTCAGGCCTATACACAGAGTAAAACAAGAATCACATCCTGAGTTGACTGGGTATGAATAATGAAAACTAAATTACAATCAAGAATTCAAATCAGAGACAGAAGATCAAGTCCTCCTAGCACAGCTCAGATCCTGTGGAAAGACAAGAGCCTTGGTCCTGCAGCAAGCTCTCATTGTGTGGGCACCAAAAGCACTACAGTGTGCCTCAACACATATGCACTAACATGCTGAGCCTCCCCAGGCGGGAATTAGCCCTCACTGCAGGACTGAATTCTCTCATCATCCTTTAGAGAGACCAGCCCTAAAGCCACATATCCAAGGCCTTTCCTGAATGGCATCTCTCCCCTTCTCCCAATACAACTTCTTTCCCTACCCTTAGATCTGAATCTAGACCCTTTCAGGGTTATGTGTGCCATGCTATCACCCCTGTGTGCTTACTGACCACTGGGGATCCTAGACAGGTTAATGGATCCCCAATGGCCTGTGGAAAAGGACCAAATAAACCTAAGAAAAACAGGGATTTTCACAGGTCGTGAGCCAATAAGGAGCAAGGCTCCACTGAAGACATGGTTTGTGATGCCAAACTCAGGCTTTTTTAGCCAGGCAATAGCCTTCCCCTGCTTCTAGCAGGGGAGTAAAGTCATCTTGGTTCATAGTGTCTTATACTGTCAGTCCCTTTGGCAATACTTCATGAAGTGGATGGCAGGCAGACTGCAGGTTATGTGGTCATCCCTGAATATCATTAGACAAAGTTAGATTCACTCACTGTTCATAAATATTTGTTGAATGAAATCAACAACTTTAAATATAATGAAATTTAAGAAGTCAGATACAAGCCTCAACTCTCCAATTGGCTAAAATAAGGAAAGCAGCTTTGAGAGTTCCTATCTGGTAATGTATGCAATTAAGCCAATGTATTTGCTGACAGTCTTTTCAGTAAACTCTATACCTAGTGTATTTCTAAAACATGCATTCCAATACATGTTAGCCATGACATGATACTGGATTTTTGTTTTGTGGTACTGGAAATAGAACCCAGGGCCTTATAACGCTAGGCAAGTGCCTCATTGAACAACAGCAATTGTTTAAAAAAAATTTTAGCACATGTAAATGAGATGATAAAAGTATTTTAAAATATTGTGAGATCTGATGATGATATTGCTTTTCAAACTAAAAGGTTTTTGGAATGTGAGGAATAAAATGTCTGAGAATTTACTTTAAAATACTTTAAAAAATTTTTTTTTTGTTTGTCATGGGGCTTGAACTCTGGGCTTGGGCGCTGTCCCTCAGCTCTTCAGCTCAAGGCGAGCACTCTACCGCTTGAGCCACAGCGCCACTTCTGGTTTTCTAGTAGTTTATTGAAGATAAGAGTCTCACACTTTCCTGCCCGGGCTGGCTTTGAACCTTGATCCTCAGATCTCAGCCTCCTGAGTAGCTAGGATTACAAGGCGTGAGCCACCGGCACCCAGCTCAAAGTATTTTTTTAAGGCAGGGACAAGTGTGACTTTGTCACTGTTGGCTGGTAGGGAGTCATCATGCCCTTCCTTGTACTTATTTGTAGATATGAAATTTCCATTCAGGAAAAATGTACTACTCCTTCCTCAAACACACACTTTATCAAAAACCAAATTCAAAAACCACTAAAAAGAGCTGGATGTGGTGGAACACACCTACAATCTCAACACAAAAGGTAAAGGCAGCGGGATCTTCAGTTTGATGCTGGCCTGGGATTTTCTCTAAAAGTTAAAAAGACAAAACAAATCGCACATTTCTTTTATTAAAGAACAGGGGAATTCAAAAGTTAAAGAACTTCCACTTACAGTTAGTGAAATTTCACAAGAAGGTGTACCAAGAACCTAACTGGATGCCAGTGGCTCACACTGATAATCCTAACTACTTGGAAGGTTGAGATTGGGAGGACTGCAATTTGTGGCCAGCTTGGGCAGCAAAATCCTTGAGGGCCCTTCTCTGGGTGTACAGAATATAGCAAGGCTCAGCAGCAGAACACCTGTCTAGCAAGCTTGAAGCCTTCAAAACTCAGTACTGAAAGAAAAAAAATTAAAAAGGTATTCCAAAAACTATGAAATGAGAGCAGGTAAGCTCTTCTGGCTTTTGCTCTAAAGAAAAGCTCTAACTGCATTAGAGAGATGATCTTTTATCCTAATAACTCCACCATAGTCTTGTCAAAATACCAAGTTTTTGTTCACCATTGTCAAACTCTGTTATAGCAAATGAAGCATAAAGCCACTGAGCAGAGCAGCTGTTCCTGCCACAGCAGCACAAATTCCATCTAAGAGGACAACCAATGGGAAGCAGTGGAAACACATGCATTCTTAACATTTGCATATGCATGACTTTATGTTCCTAAAAGGTGGTGTATCAAGAAAAATTAGAGCCATAGTTCTCTGATACATCCTAGGCTACCATGTGTTTGCATAAATACATCATAATTCTCACTATGCATGTGCAAGTGTACCTTCTCCTTAAATTGATACACAAGAGGCATACTGGTAGTCCTGACATAGCACTCACCTTGAGACATTCTCCCAGACAGGAGAGAGGTTCCGAAGAGCTTCTCTTTGTCTCAAGCCATCGCCGGAGGAATCCCCAAGATGCTGTCCATGACTAGAACCTTCAGGCCACTCTGAAGCTTCAGCAACCTACATGTAACATGAGCCTCATCAAAAAAAAGTCTGACAACAATCTGAAATCAAGCTAGATTTGCTGCAACTCTACCCTAATCCCACAAAGCTAAACAGATGCTGTCTTCTGAAATTTGTTCAACAGATTCTTCAATATATAGATACTAGGGCTGGGGATGTGGCTCACTGGTGGAGTGTTTGCTTAAGCATATATGAAGCTTTTTATTGGAGAACCAGCACCTCAACAAACAGAGATACTAAAAATGTGAGAGCCAAGCTGTGAGACCCAAAAAGGACTGGGAGGTGGGAATTCTTTCTCCCAACATTCTCTAGGAATGCTAAGTGTTTCCTGAAAAGGCCATCAGTCCTGGCTTAATAGGAATTCAGATTTCTTTTTTTTTGTTTTTGGTCAGTCATGGAGCTTGAACTCTGAGTCTGGGCACTGTCCCTCAGCTCTTCAGCTCAAGGCGAACGCTCTACCACTTGAGCCACAGTGCCACTTCCAGGAATTCAGATTTCTATCCTGGATATAGGCTAAATCCACTCCAAACTTTCTGGGAGCCTGGGGATAGACAGAACTCTGTGCAAACTGTAAGTCATTTATTGCTTACTCTGCTTCCTAAAATAAGGAAGTCATTTATCACTTAAATAATATTGTCTCACATGATTGGTGCATGTGACTTCAAGGATATTGTGACCTCACTTTCTGTACATACGCCCCTGTACCCTACTCAAATACCTTGTAAACTAGACTTAGGCACCTGAAGCTGGTGCCCCAAATCTCAATTCCACAGTCTGGTGTCCGTTACTGCCTTGTCCCTGGTGGCAGCGGGTTGAGACAGAAAAAAAAGTTGTTTTTTTGTTTTGTTTTGTTTTAGAGCAATTATGCTACAGTTTCACAGAAATCTTCCAACGCAGTTACCACTGGTATAAAGCCTTGGTGACAATGTGCTAAACTTGCTTCCTATTTACTACTACTAAAGCCTGTGCTGATAAACTACTTCCAGAAATTAAATCCAGTGCAGCACCACATTAGAATACTGATACTGTGCAGCGAAATAAGCTTAATAAACACCCATTGTCAAGTGCTAGTTCAGTCTTTTGGGAACACAATAACCACAGGTCAACGTATCACAGCAGACAGTGTAACATGCAACTCCACTTTTGCACACAGCACACTTGAACAGTCTATTCCTACTTGACTATAATACAGTTCATAACTATACTCATAGTACAATTCCTAATAGGCCCTGGAGAAGAACAACAAAATACGACTTAGTAAAAGGCCATACAATCGCCCTTGCAAGTTTATCTATGTGTTTTAGTGCCCACTGAAGAATCTGAGGACATAAACTGTTACAACCATGAGAAAAGACATACCTTAGTGCCAGTTTCTTGTATTCTTGAGAAACATTTCACGTTGCACACCAGATGCAAAACATGCCGTTTTTCCTGCTAAATGAAAGTAATGAGAGTACCTTAGGACCTGAATTCAACCTGGTTTAGTGCATAAGAACATCCCAAAGTTAATGTGTAAATGACACAAGTACCTTTGGAAGCAAGTCCCTGAGACACTGGTGATCCAATAATAGCTTTCCAGAATAAATTAACCTCTGGTCCTCAGGACGCTGATTGTGGACAGAAAGAAAAACACAGGTCAGCATGTAGACCTATCAATTCTCAAACAAACCATTTCATGCAAAAAACCTGAATATGTCTGCTTCCCCCAAGCATCACAGAACTGTAATGTGAGCTCTAACATGCAAATAAACTTAGGATGGCAGCACATATCCTGGCCAGAAAAACCAGGACAACATTACTTGACTTCTGACCTCTGTGGGAAACTGCTTTCTAAACTGTACTAAAAACACAAATTGGGGGCTGGGAGGGTAGCTCAGTGGTAGAGTGCTTGCCTTGAAGAATGAGGCCCTGGGTTTGATTCCTCAGCACCACATAAGCAGAAGAAGCTGGAAGTGTAGTGCTGTGGCTCAAGTCGTAGAGCACTGGCCTTGAGCTTAGAGACAGCGCCCAAGGCCCAGACTTCAGGCCCACAACTGACAAAACAAAACAAAGCAAAAAAAAAAAAAAACCCAAAAAAAGAAACCACAAATTGTACTGGAACTTTTACAGCTACTAACTTAAAAACCTGTTGGGCCTCAAAATAACTCCTAGGACTCCTAGGGTGGGCCTTTACCCAATTGGCCTAAGCCTTGTCTCAGTGACAGCCATTTTTCAAATAAGCCCAAGAGGAATAGCAGACTCACCAAGATGCAACCTGCAAGATACAACCTGCAAGTTCGGATCCCTACTTTAAGGGGTGAAGGGGTTCAAGAAACTGACTTGTCTAAAGTTTCTTGCTGCTAGTCAAGATTCAAAGCCTTCTTGTCCACCGTAAGTGACTCTAAAGTCCTAGGAAATCCAGTTTTATACAGCTCTCTACTAGAGACCACCAGCTTGTCAACTCACTCTTGCTAGAATGAGCAATTATACAAAGCCTGGAATAAAGCAATTCTTGCCAAGGAGCCTCAGATGATAAATGAGGCTGTATAGAACAAAAGGAACAGCAAAAACTTTACTTATCAGCATACATCAGTACATTTTGACATTGTGTACTCAAAACCAGACCCTATCAGATGCTGTGCTCCTGGCTGTCCTCACTGAGTTCCAGGATAATTACTGAATTTGCAAGGCCCTGTGGTAAATGCCACTTCAATTGCCACCCTCCGCCAAAGGGCCTGGGAACACTCTGTGCTTACCCAGAAGTCTGAGTTTTGCAAAAACTAAATGTTACGCAAACAACCACTCTAAAGAAGAGCTTCTCACATTATTCCTGTTTAAACTACAGAAAACAAATAAGCATGCTGCTGCCAGAATAACATTTAAATACAGATTTCCATACATAGGAGACTTATTTTAAATATAGGCCTTCAGACTTAACAGACAGGACTGATGGCCTCACCCAAGAAGAACTCAAAGCCTGGTCCTTTACAACCAAAGGCTTCAGACACCTGCTGTGTCCATGTGTGCCCCTAATCAAATCACCATCTCCCGGTAACAAGGCCATCTACTTTCTTGGAAGTTATCTCAGATGAGAGGGCAGGGCGCCAGGAGAATATGCTAAAGGATACTGTAATGGAAGCCTTTTCCCAAAGGAAGGAACTTTCCTAAGACCAACTCGGAAGGAAAAGTCCCTGCTACAGTCTCCACCACCAGAATAAAACCAGACTGACACTCAGCGCCACTACAGACTGGCACTCTCAGATACGAAGGCTCAATTTTCCATCTTTTTGCTGCCCAGATGTCCTCTCCCGTTTGATGGTGAATTGCACTCGCGGGCAGTAAAGTCCTTGGCCAACACTTACATAACAGCCGAGGATAAAGTAAATACAGGAAGGTCCAGCACGGCCTCCATCACGTGTTGGGGAAGGGAGGGAGGGACTGACCTGAGGGCGTTGTTGACAGATGTGTCCACCAAAACAAGGCAAGAAAGTAAGTCACCCTAAAACTGACGACCCCAAATCTTACCATCAGCCTCGTGAGGGTGACTCTCACTGCCTGTCTTCCTTCTAAACCACTACTCTTGGCTAGAAAGTTCGTTCCTGGGGCTCCTCCCTGGGACTACGCAGGACAGAGAGGGGCAGTCAGCGGGGGGGGGGGGGGGGGGGGGACGGACAGGACCGGGAGGAGAAGGGCCACGTCCCGTTCCTGGGCGGGGGAGCCCTAAGGACACGGTGCCGGGGTTGGCCCCTAAACCCTCTTCTCCGCGCGCGGGGAAAACTCTTATTTCCTATTTCCACCCAAGAGATGCAAACCAAGTTGGAAACGCTGGCTGTCAGGGGGACACTGAGGCTGGGAGTCTGGAATGAGTCACCCAAGGTCAAACCGCTGCTGGTCTGGGTTCCGGCTGGCAGGCCCGGGTTGGGGGGGAGCGCGACGGCCTCGGGGGTGGGGATGGGGTGCGGAGGGCGCCCCGGGGCCAAGTGACCCGGGCCCCGTCGGGTTGGAAAGAGGAGGGGACGCTGGGCGAGCAGCGGGGCTGCCGCCGCGGCAGGGCGGGACTCGGGGGAGGCCAGCGAAGGAGAGGCTCCGGGCGCAGGCGGGGGCCGGGGCGCCCCTCCCGTCCCCGGGCGCCCCGGGGCCCCTCTCACCGGACGCTCGGGGTAGACGAGGCTCAGGTGGGCCTTCAGGCGGCCCACGGTCCAGCTGCGGTCGCCGCTCAGCTCCAAGTCGCGGTGACGCTGGTTGGGGCTCTTCACCAGAAGCGTGACGGGCTCCGGCTCCGGCTCGGGCTCCATGCCGGTGGCACCAAGTGCTCGGCTGCGCTCGGAAAAGCTAGGCGGGCGGCGTCGCAGCCGCCGACAGCTCCGCAACGACAGTTCGCGTCTCGCAGGCGCGCGCCCCCGCCTCGGGAGCCTTTTATAGGCGCCCCGCGCCCCGGCCCTGCAGCCTGTCCTCTCTGTGGCTGCCGTCCATTGGCTGAGGCGGAGGTCACTGCCTAACGTGGACCAATCAGCGTCCGGATCCGGGCGGCCGCGGGGCGGGCTGAGTACGTGGGTGCGGGCTGATGCAACCCGCCGCCGTTGCGTCATCCCGAGTGGCGGCTGCAAGGCCGGGAACCCCGGGTTCGGGAGCCCCGGGTTCGGCTGCCCTATCGGGGGTGCTCTGCGGAGCGCGGGCACTCGGCCCTGAGGGCACAGGGTCCCCTGGCTCGGGATGCTCCAGGCGCCCGGGCCGGCCGGCCTGCCTCCCGGATAGGCGGCCTCTGCAAATTGTGTCCTCACAAAGCTGCACCCCCACCCTTTTTTGACCCCAGGGCTCTCCTCCCCTTTCGCCTCCCCGGGGTCCCCTGGGCTGGTTGTGCCGGGGATGCCCGCCATGCTAACGGGCCTCGGCTTCGAGATGGGCCGGGGTGACGTGGCGCCCCGGGTTCACATTCGAAGCGGGCGGGGCGGTGGAGAGGATGGGGGTTCAGGCACCTGCCGTCCTTTTACCTGTGACCTTGGACTTGAACGGGACACCTAGTGCAGGTATGGCGAGTCACGCCTGCACTCCTGAAGGCCATCATGCTGGCCCAGGATATCAGCACCTGCTGACTTTAAAGTTGGGGCTGACAGAGAAGCAGGTCTCTCAGCTTCCAGAAAACCTACCACCCTAGGAGAGAAAAAATACTCGTGAAACACTAAGCTGGCTTTGCTCTGGGCTCACCCTGGACTCCATCCCGTTGGGACATGTGCTTTTCCAGGCCTGTCAGAGCTTGTGGAAGGCAGGACAGTAGCAGGTGGTACCTACTTAAAACACCTGCCACAAGGAAGTCTCACAAATTAGGTGGCTTAAGCAGCAGCAATTTGTCTCACAGTTGTGGCAGCTGGAGTCAAGGGCTGTAGGGCGTGCTTGGTTGGTTCTGTGGTAGGAGATCTAGGTGAGGAAAAGGGGAAAATGTATTATTATATTACTTTTAATAAATATAAAATGGGCCAGACTCAAATTGCCATCAGGAAGCAACTAACAAAGTAACTAAGCGTTCCCTCTAGCCAAAACTGCCCTCTCCTTTGGAATGATCAAAACGTGGTGTCTCATGTCTACAATCCTAGCTACTCAGGAAGTTGAGAACTGAGGATCGTTGGTTCAAGGTCAACCTGGGCAAGTATGTCCATGAGACCCTAATATCTAAACAGCAAAAAGTAGAGCTGTGGCTCAAGAGGTAGCATCAGCAAAAAAAAAAATTCAGGGGCAGCACCCAGGCCCTGGGTTCAAGCCTAGGAAATAACAACTATGAGAGCCTGAAAATCCAACCTGTGAGACCTGAAAGGATTAGGAGTTTGGAATGCCTTCTTCCAATATACTCTCTGAATATGGAGAGTTTTCTTGGAAAGGTCAATTCTGTTTACTGTTTAGCTCTCCTTCCGAAAATAAGGTGTCTACCACTTGTATACAATATGTTGTCACTTGTTGAAGTTTGTAGCTTACTTCCTTACACAAGCCCAATAAAAACCTTGGTTAATGGAACCTTGGGATCTGTTGCCAGCGGAAGGCTACACTTCCCCTGGTTTCCCAAACCTAGTTCCATTCTGTAGTCTCGTCTAGTTTCCGATACTGTGTTGCTCCTGGCCACAGCAGATAAAGGAACTCATGGCAGGTTGCAAAAGACAACAACATGTAACACCCTTCTTGACTATCCAGAACCATGGTTTAAGGAGTGGGATTTGTTAGATGAGACCATGTGACCACATGTGATCAGGTGCATTTTCCCCCAGCTCAGAAAGAATAAAATCAACAGTTAACAGCTGCTACTCTGAGGTTTTAACTCCTATTTCCCGCATGGGGAACAGGAAATGTTTCTCTTTCTCTCTTGTTTAACTTTGTTATACTAAAATCTATGCTAAAACTTTCCCTTTATCAGATACCTTGAAATGCTTTTCACACATGCATCTCAAGTACCTCAGGTTTTGTGTGAAAACTGGGACACTTAGGGAACCCTTCTAGTCTAGCAGATAGGATATGGCACTCACTGCTAAGGTTCTGGTTTGATTCTTGGTTAGGGAGCCAAGAGTCTTGCTACTTCACCACTTTCCTTTTATTTTCAAATAAACTTACTCTGTTTACCTTAAACTTTCTTGTCTTGTAATTCAATGGTTAGCTGTGAAATGAATCTGTTTTCCTAGATGGTATCAAAACTCAACTGAGAACTTCAAAACACACCTTGAATTGAGGATGCAAAGCTGAAAACTGACACAAAGTTACAGTGGTAGAACAATGGACTTGATAGCTAATTGTACAGTGTGGTTTTAAATGCCACCCTTAAAAGGTTTAAAAAGCTGTCCAGAGAGGCTAGGTAGAGTACCACATATCTGTAATCCCAGTACTCAGAAAGTAGCAACATAGGGTCAGGAGGCTCAGGTTGGCCTAGACCCAGTTTCAAAAAAGTATATCCAGGCTGCTTGTAAATTAAACAGGATTATTGTATAGCCCAGCAATTCCACTCTAGACATACATCCAAAAGAATTGAAAACAAGAGCTTAAACAAAAATTTCCACATGAATTATTCATTACATGTATGAAGGTCCCTAAGGTAGAAGGAAGTCAAACATCCATGGAAAGATGAATGGATCAGCAAAACATATAAGCAGATAAGGCACTATTACCCAGCCATGAGCTAGACAGCAGCAGTGACACACACAACAACAGGGCAATCCTCAGAAACTATGCTCAAAGGAAGAAGCACATGAGAGCCACATATTGCATCTATTTATATGATGCAATATGTATAATCCAGAACAGGCAAATCCATAGAGACCGAAAGCAGATTCACGGTCGCCAAGGAGTAGCTTGGGAGTGATTGTGCCACCAGGATTTCTTAAGATAAAAATGCTTGGAGCTAGAGCTAGAGACAGGCGGTAGTTGTATAAATATCCCCAGAGTAATGAATCCACTGAGTGTCCACTCAGAAATAGTTAAAATGGAGACTTTCCTGTTACACCATTTATCATGTTGAAAAAAAAATTACTAAATGTAGAGCCAGTGATTCTTGCCTATAATCCCAGCTACTCAGGAGGCTGAGGTTCAAAGGCCAGCTGGGCAGAGAGATTACAGCTATGAACCAGCAAAATGCTGGATCAGGAGCATGCCTAAAGTGGTAGAGCACCTCACACACATCCATACCCACACATCCACCCACACACACACCACACCACAACATCTACTTGGGTTTTTGTGTTCAATTGAATGAATTTCCTCAGCCTTTCAGAGGAGTCCAAATAAAATAATCAGTACCACACTACAGAACTTTCTGATCCTCCCAACAGGGAACCTGACCCAGATGGCATCTGATTATATCATCTCAGAGTAACACCTTGGCACCACTCCAGATTGTAAGCAAGCCCAGTGCCAGTTTATGGCTCTCCTGGCTGCCTGGATTTGGCTCTAGGACAAAAGTAGATGGACTCTGCCTCCAGCCAGCCTGAAGAGTCACAACAGAACACTAAGCCCAGGTAACCTCAGAAGTCCATCTCCACCCTTTTCACAAACACCCTCCCTCACCCCCTCACAGCCTTTGCACCAGCCTCCTGCTGAATATCCTGATCGCAGTCCAGCATTTTAAATAGAAAAGAAGATGATTCTAATTTAGATCCTAGGTAGCATTTTGTGCACACAGTCTTTTCTGTATCTGCAGAGGAATTTTGATCAAGGTAGTGTAAGGTCCATCCCGGCCACGCCGGCCCTGTGCAGAGGCCTTGGCTAAGTTTCTGCCCAGTTTCTGCACACCTGGAAACAGTCAACAAACCCTCCCACTAGGTCCTCTCCTGGGCCACCCCTGGTCATGCCTCCCATCTAACTGAAGGAGGGTCCCAGGCTCTGAGGTAATATCTGAATCCAGTGTGGCCACACTTTTCCCCCACCTGGCCACACCTCTATTTGTCCCTCACCTAGATAAGTTCTGGGGGGGAGGGGGCGGGGCAGGGTTATCCCTTCAACCATGCACAGTGAGGAAGCAATTCTGTAATACAATAAACTCCTCTTCCTGCCTGAATGCCTCGTGGTGTTCTCCTCATCAGCTACCTAATTAAACCTAACTATTTAATTTACCTTACAGTTATTTTCTGTCTCCCCACACTCCCTCCACCTGCCAGCAAACACCCACCTTCCCCCCATACACACAGGGTTCAAGATGCCCTGGGTTAAGTCCCTAGCACCACACAAAAATAAGAACAAGAGCCAAAAACACCTTCCTGAAACTGGTTTCAGATGAAACCTGGCACTTCTGCAAAGATGCGCAGCGCTATAGAAATAGCATCCAGCAGGATGCTTGTTGAAATGTCAGAGCTGTCCTCTGATGGCCCCGTATATCTATAGCAGCCCAAGAACGCACCTCCACTCCTTGCAACTCCTGTGACCCTTTCCTGACCAGGCCTGTGTCAGGCACTCCCATCTCTAGGACTTAACCTCTGAGTCTGGTGACAGCCTAGGCCTCTCTCTTCATCCTCCACCCCTTTTCTGGAACCTGTTTAGTTACTAGCTCTCCTCTTCTCCTCCATGCTGTTTGAAGCTGACTCTGATGTCTGCTACTGCTTCTTCCCCTTAAGTCAAGCCCTTCCTAAAGTCTGAGCTCAGTTTTCATTCTTAATTTTACCTCTGCTATGGTGTTAACATCCCTGACAATAAGTGTGACTCTCTAGTCTGGTTATGGTTACTGCTCTCAAGAGCAACAGGCTAACCTCAGGACACCCTGAGCTTCTCCCAAGCTCCACAACCAAGATTCTGAATGCCCCAAAGTGTCTCAAGTACGAAAGCCAAACCTATTTCCTCCTTTTCCCTCTGGCATTAAACCTGCTTCTCTGCCTGCCCCACATCACATGCTTTCTGCCTTCTTAAAGTCACCCAGGCTCATTTCTGGGGCTCTGATTACTCACCCATCCATCCATCTACGTGATTTCCAGTTCTGCATGATTCTGTGTCTTCCTACTCTTCCCCCGCATCTTCCCTCTTTCCTATCTCCAATTGATTGATTGATTGATTGATTGTGAGGGAAGAGTTCCAGAGCCAGGCACATATCAGTCTTTCTTATTGTATTAGGCCTTCACTGTATTAGGCCTTTTGTGTCTTGCCTTCAGCATTCCACAAGCCCCCACCCCACCTCCCTTCTCCTCCTTCTATCCCCTAAACCACAGCTCCCCTTTAGTACACTGACCTCCTCTGGAATGCTTAGGAGCTGAGCAGCCTTATAGCCGGGGGTTTCTGCATGCCCCAGTCTTATTTTCCCTTCTACTCCTTGTAAGCGGGTTTATTTCTGGTTCTCTCAGCATATCTAGGGGCTGTCCTAGCTCAAGCTGCTTCCGCTACCTGGACACCTTGTCTACTCCACCTCCAGCTTGTGTGGTTTTTTGGTTAAACTCTCCCATCTTTCAAACATCTTATGCTACCATATGCTCCACAGACACTTTCCTAAAGGCCTTGGCTTTGTATGTGTGCTCCATCTTCTACAACCTCAGAGTTGTCTTTGTAATGCTCTTAGGAGTCAGACTCAAAACCCTCCGACCAAGCCAAGTGCTGGTGGTTCACACCTATAATCCTAGCTCCTCAGGAGGCTGAGATCTGAGGATCACAGTTTGAAGCCATCCTAGGTAGGAAAGTCCGAAGAATGATCTCTAATTAGCAACCAGAAAACTGGAAGTGGAGCTGTGGCTCAAAGTGGTAGAGCACTAGCCTTGAGCAAAAGAGCTAAGGAACAGGATCCAGGCTTTGAGTCCAAGCCCCACAACTGACCAGAAAAAAAAAAAAAGCCAAAACTGAAATGTGGCTCAAGTGGTAGAACACCAACTTTGAGTAAAAAAGCTAAGGGATGGTGTCCAGGCCCTGAGTTCAAGCTCCAGTAGCAGCACAAAAACAAACAAAACAATAAAGCACTTGCCCTTTTTCAGTACTGTCTTTCACCCACAGCCACTGTGCCTCTGGCCCCGAGGCCAGGTGGCTCCTCTAAGTATTTTTAGAAGGCATTTGTTATGGCTTTGTTTCCGGAAGTAGTACTTATTTGGAACTTAGGCTTTCAGTTGTGACTAACTGGCAGTCACTGGCAAAGAAAGCCAGTGGCCCGTGTTCTGGAGGCCCCCTTTCTTGAACATTCTTGAACCATTTTTTTTTTCTGATGACCTGAGTGTTACACAGTCACAAGTAAAACTACTTTGCATGTGCTCTGGGGGACTCACAGACAGGTGCTTCTTCTGGGGTTTCTTCTAGCTAGTTTCATTCCTATAAAACCCACCTGCCTCTGACCACACTGGGAAAGCCAGGCAGATGTCTAAAAGGGTATTCAGTCCAAACTGGGACTTTCCATGTACGAATGAGATCCACAGCCTTCTGCCATGGGAAGTGGCAGAAGGGCCACAAAGTGGGCTGTCCCGAGCTAACTTCAAAGCCACAAAGAGTTTGGCAGGAACTGAAGGAAGATGATAACTCTGGAGAGTAAACTGCTGAGGCATATGAGGAAAACAAGTCTTTTATGTCAAACTACAGTGCTTCTGTCTTGTGTATTGATGTTTTGTGGTACTGATAGTTCCTGGAATTATTTGCTTTTCTTTATGTTGGTCGTGGGACTTGAACTTGGGGCCTGGGCACTATCCCTGGGCTCTTTTGCTCAAGACTAGTGCTCTACCACTTTGAGCTACAGCACCCCTGCCAGATTTCTGGTGGTTAATTGGAATCTCGTGGACTTTCCTGTCTGGGCTGGCTTTGAACTGCAATCCTCAGTTCTCAGCCTCTTGAGAAGCTAGGATTACAGGCGTGAGCCACCAGCACCTGACCTGCTTTTTGACTTCAATTATAACTATTATCTGTGCTATTTGTGACCAGCAGCCATGTAAGAAATGTGACTCTTGTGTGGATGGACTTAAAAGAATAAACTGTAATTACCAGGTATGCTGCTTGTGACCGGCTAGCCATATATATATCTTTATCAAAAGGAGTTAAAAGGAATAAGACCCCCTTTTGAGAGGGAGCTTTCCACTGACCTCATCCACCCCCTCCAAATATATATTCCAGCCACTCTGTTCCCAGCCCCACTCCTAGCTAGCTGTGATGGGGAAAAAAGTGCAAATTAAAGAATAGTCTCCCCTCTCTCATCTTGGTAACCAATTGCACTTAGACTGTGAGCCTAACTCCTTGTCAAGGAGGAGGGACAGTTTGGACTGGGACAAAGGCCTAGCAAACTGCACTGCCAGGTGTGCCTGCCCAGCCCTGGGTAGAGTAACGGCATTGCACCCTTTGTGCAAAAGTAAATTATCACGATGAAATCTCCTGTATCTCCTGTATGTCCATTCTTTTTGTTGTTGGTGGTGGTGGTAGTGGTGGTGGTGGTCGTGGGGCCTGAACTCTGGGCCTGGGCACTGTCCCTCAGCTCTTCAGCTCAAGGCTAGTGCTCTACCACTTGAGCCACAACTCCACTTCTGGCTTTTTCTGCTTTTGCGGTGCTGAGGAATTGAACCCAGGGCCTCATGCATGCAAAGCAAGCACTCTACCACTGAGCCACCTCCCTAGCCCCATGTCCATTCATTTCTGACACTGAAGTATCATTGTGCATTTCTAATAGGGGGAAAACTGGCTGGCAACTGAGCCTCAGCCTTGATGGCTGGGGTGGTGGTGGCTGGGTTTGGCCTGGGCACCATAAGGGACCTCTTTATAGATCAGGTTTCTTTTCTTCCTCCCTACGCCCTCCACCTCCTGCCCCATACTGCTCCTAGGGCTTGAACTCAAGGGCCTGGGCCACTTTCCCTTAGCTTTTTCACTCAAGACTAGTGCTCAACCACTTGAGCCACAGCTCCACTTCTGGCTTTTTGGTGATTCACTAGAGATAAGCATCTCATGGATTTTCCTATCTGGGCTGACTTTGAACCATGATCCTCAGATCTCAGCCTTCTGTGTAGCTAGGATTACAGGCATGAGCCACCAGCACCTGGTTCCGATCAAGTTGTCTATGCCCAGCAAAACAGAAGACATAAGGGGTGAGACATTTTACCCCTAAAACCCAAGAATGTAAAGTAGCTTGTCACCCCAAAATGGAGAGATGTGATATAGGCCCAGATCTTCCCCTACCCCCAAGCAATGCCTGGAGTAGCTTGGGACTCGCACCCAAAGCCCCCTCAGCAGGGCAGCAGGAAGAGGTGGGCTGGGTGGTGAGCCAATGCTGTGTTCCTCCGGCCTTCTCCTTCCATTCCCAAGTGCAGCCACAGTTTTGATCAACTGTGTGTGAGCCAAATAATCACCGCGGATTAACCTGTCAGCTGTCTTGGTGACCTGTTCTGGTTCAATTTTCTCATGGCACAGATTGAAGCCCAGTGATTAAAGCAACAATTCTAGAGACAGACAGAGTTCCCATCTAAATCTCTAGGGGGTCACAGCATGGCCCTTTCCATCTGGTCTCTCTACGGTTTGGTTCGGAATGCTGGATGGTTCACAAAGGTTGAGGGAAACAGCCCACGACTACAAAGGCATGGAAGAGAAGCAAAGGGAAAATAAACAGCTACTGTAAATATCCATGTAGAAATCTGCCAGTATGTCCTGCAGGACTAGGAGTAAAGTTCAATTAGAGTTGAAAAAACAGTAACTTCTTCCCCCCAAAATACTCAGCCAAGTGGAAAACAGTGTGTTCCCAAACAAATAAGTTCTGTGGACTGAAGAACATGTTTTTAATTATTTTATTGTTCTGGGTCTCTCAATTTACTCAAAGTGTTCCTTTGTGGGTGGGAGTGGGGATGAGCACAGTAGTACATGCCTTTAATCCCAGCACTCAGATGGCTGAGGCAGGAGGATGGAAAATATGAGACCTGCCTGGATCAGATATCAAGACCTTGTCTCAAAAAAGCAAAACAAAACAAAAAGTATTTTAAAAAGACAACAAAAAACCAGAATGATCAATTTATCATTTCCAACATAGTGGGGGAAAAAAAGAGTTTTTGTCTTTGGTTTGTTTTTGTTCTTTTAAATCTCAAAAGCCAAAACATTCTGTCTTGGATGAGGGACTCTGAGGAATCCATTTACCAGAAAACTATCTTCTGTGTGGCTCTAGACAGGCCAGCATTCCCTGGTAGAGGCTGAGCCTTTTCTGGAAGGCTCAGGGAACATCTTGCTCAGTGAGCCCTGACATGGTATACAATTGAGGGGAGAAGGGGATCCTGGGAGCCCAAGAGCCTTTGTAATTTGCAGTCCAAAGAAATTTCTTGACAGGAGGTGTGGCACAAGTGGTACAGTGCCAGCTGTGAGCCAAAACAAAGCCACGCGAGAGTACAACACCCTGAATTCAAGGCCTGGTACCCACAGGAAAAAAATTTAAAGAAAAAGCCAAAACAATTCTAGAAGTTTTTTTGTTTGTTTGTTTACCAAGCACTGGTGACTCACACCTATAATTCAAGTTACTCAAGGAGCTGAGATCTGAGGATTGAAGTTCAAAAGACAGCCAGAGCAGAAGAAAAGAAAATTGTGGGGGCTGGGAAGGTGGCTCAGTGGTAGAGTGCTTGCCTTGCATGCATGAGGCCCTGGGTTCGATTCCTCGGTACCACATAAACAGAAAAGGCCAGAAGTGGCAGTGTGGTTCCAGTAGTAGAGTGCTAGCCTTGAGCCAAAGAAGCTTAGGGACAGTGCTCAGGCCCTGAGTTCAAGCCCTAGGACTGGCAAAAAAAAAAAAAAAAGGGGGTTTTTGGTTTTTTTTTTTGTCTGTTGTGGGTCCTGAACTCTGGGCCTGGGCACTGTCCCTCAGCTCTTCAGCTCAAGGCTAGCACTCTACCACATGAGCCACAGCGCCACTTCTGTTTTTTTCTGCCTATATGATGCTGAGCAAACCCAGGGCCTCACGCATGAGAGGCAAGCACTCTACCACTGAGCCACCTTCCCAACCCCAAAATGTGAGATTCTTATCTCTAATTAACCAGCAAAAAGCTGAAGTGGAGGTATGATTTAAGAGGTAGAATGCCAGCCATAAATGTAAAAGCTAAACAGGAATGAGAGGCCCTGAGTTCAAGCCCCAGTATCACAAAGGAACTAAACTGAAGAAGAGACTGTTTAAATGACCTTGGAGTAGGCCAGCAAGGCCCAGAGGTGACCCATTCACTTCTTCGGCTTGGTTATGTCTAGAGTGACAGGTGTCCTTTCATTTTACCTACCACCTGGCTCCAGGCTCCCCAGGATTTATTCCACACTTCCATCCTAGCTCTGTGGGTACCCTCTGTGGGTGAGGCTCAGTCTCACCCAGTGGCTGCTGGAGGAAGGTGGCAGGGATTGGAGACAGCACAGTAAAAACTGCCAAGACACATACCAACACTCGGACTCAATTAGCACACCAATCACAGGCTGAAATCTTAATTAGTAGTCATTGAGATCAAAAGCAAACTTTAAAAAAAAAAAAGAGGACATAGAATCTTCCAGAGAATTTTCTATATAACTCAACCTGTAATTTCTCCAATCCCTAGTCATGAAGCCCAGCGGCCATGTCCGGTGGAAGTGGGGTCCAGCCATCTTCCTCTGTGGAGGAGCCTGTCACAGGACCCGAAGCTCCT
Organism: Dipodomys ordii; assembly: GCF_000151885.1. Lineage (NCBI taxonomy): Eukaryota > Metazoa > Chordata > Mammalia > Rodentia > Heteromyidae > Dipodomys > Dipodomys ordii. Next base: position 7,836,449 of record NW_012267322.1, on the reverse strand, counting down.
GGACTGGAGCCAGCAATGGCTCTGCTTGCCCCTCACCCCTGCAGTCCTGGTGGGGACTAGCCAAGCCTGAGTTACTGGCAATAGAAGGTGAGCACATTCTCCTGGTTTCCTCGGATCAGGATGACAGGAGGGCTGAGGTCCTGGGACAGCGTCTCCAGCCACGCCATGTACAGTGAGCTGGGGCATTTCCCCTTCCTTCCTATGGGCAAAGTGCTGCAAGGCAAAAAGAGGCCACGGAAGAGGAATTACCCGGGGCCTTCCCCACACAGCCCAGCCCACTGTTCCTTTCTGAACAGCTCATCCTTTTATTAGCAACTTCAGAATCCTTTCTTCTCACTCACCCAAAGACTTCCCAGAAACCCTTGGGAGCCTGGCACTCAAAATGTATCTTGTAAGCATGCAGTCTTCTTTCTAGACAAAGCTGTGGCCTTGTCTCCACCAGTCCTCCTAACCTCACCTCCTAAAGATCCCGTCCCATACCCTTAGAGCCACTGAGGCTTTTTCTTCCTCTTCCTAAAATAAATGCCAAGCTTGATCCTGCCCCAGGGCCTTTGCACTAGATGTTCCCACTACCTAAGCAGCTGAGCCTCCTCCAGCTCTTCACCCAATGGCTCCTTTGAATTATTCAAGTTTGGGTTTAAGTGAAGCTCTTCCAATTGCCCTCTGCAGAGATGGCTTCCCCTGCCTCTTCATCTTATCCCCCTATTTTAACATCATCGTAGTCCTTGGCAATCTTAAAAGCATCTTTCTGTGTATATATTTGATGTCCATCTGGAATATGTGTTTGCCCTTGAGCAGGCCAGCTTTCCCTTGTGCTTGGAACCAGGTCCCAGGCATTTGGCTAGGTGGGTGGTCCTACCCCATTGGATCACCCTCATCACCCCAGGTTGGCTTCTGAAGCCACAAACCTGCCTGATATGCCATGTGACTCCAATGAGTGCCCTAGTCCCGCCCCCTGCCTGGTGGAAGCTGCCAGAAGGGGACACCACCATTGCCTCTGGTGGACTGTGTCCAAATTGCACCATACTGAGCAAACAACAAGATGGCCTGGGAACACTGGCGGGTCATGTTTTCCTATTTCAGGATGTGGCTTTTCTACCAGCTTAGAATTCCAAAGACGGAACTGCATGGCTCTCAGCTGCTGGGGAAAGCAGGATCTCCCAGCCCCAGCTAGTGCCAGGAGAAGCCAAGGTGCCCTGGATGGGACTCAGCCCTGGGGACAGGCGGGGCCCATCCTGACTCCCAACTGGAGAAGGTGGCGACCTGGAGGCCTCCCTGCCACTCAGGGGGGGGGGGGGGTGTCCAGAGCTCAGGCTCGAGCATCATGAAGCTGCCAAGTCATGGCTTTGCTATGTCCTCAGCCACGTGGCCCTGGCAAAGTGCCTGATTGGCCCTGAGCCTCAGCGTCCTCTTTCCTAACAGATCACAATGGTGATCTCAAGCTTTGTAGGCTGTCTGTAGGCTTTGAAGAAAACAAAGCATATCCGGGCACAGCACCATGCTTGGCACACACAGGCACTTCCTTACACTGCAGCCATTGTCACCGGGGTTATTTTCCACCTTCACTAGGTAGCCGGACTGGCATGGGCACAGCGAGGACTGCCACTGAACCTGAGAGCTTCCTGCCAGCTGCTTCTGCTCACTACCCCCACCATCCCTGCTAAGAGCAGCTGAGATCCCCAAACAGCTGCCACTGACTTAAAAGGCCATTCTCAAAAGGCCGGGTGTGGTGGCTCTTGCCTGTAATCCCAGCCATTTGGAGAATCACGATTTGAGTTCAACCTGGGCAAAAAGTTAATGAGACCACCTCCCACCCCCCCCATCCCCCGTCTCAATCAATAAGCGAAGCATGGTGGTGCATGTCTGTCTTCCTAGACACACAGGAAGCATAGTTGGGCAGATCAAGGTGCAGTTAGCTTGACAGAAAACACAGCCTTATCTGAAAAATAACTGAAAGGCAAAAAGGCGCTGGAGCCTGGCTCAAGTGATAGATCCCCTGCCTGCCAATCAAGAGGCTCTGAGTTCAAACCATAGTCCCAGGGGAAATACAACAATCAAGGCATCACTTGGGAAAGCGTTGTCTTGTGATGGGAACAAGAGAATCCTGTTAAGTAATTGTCATCATTGTTGGACAGTGTTTGGTGCAGGGCAAAGGGCTGCAAAGAACATGAACGCCTGCTCTCCAGGTTTTACAGGGTGCCTGGAGCTGAAGATGCCCTGCTGGGAAATTCATTATTTTCAGGACCTGAATTCATAGACTTCAAAGGCCAAGGGAAAACAGGGGCGTGGCTTCAGCAGGAAGTTCCCTCCCCCAGTGCAGCCTGTCCACCTGTTCCAAGGCCGGAGCCTTTAACTGGTCCCAGAATCAATCAGTGACTGCATCCTGGCCCACAGAATGTACTCGCCTAAGAAATGGGAAGGTGGCTCAGGGGTAGAGCGCTTGCCTTGCATGCCTGAGGCCCTGGGTTCGATTCCTCAGCACCACAGAAGCAAAAAGAAAAAAAGCCGGAAGTGGTGCTGTGGCTCAAGTGGTAGAGTGCTAGCCTTGAGCTGAAGAGCTGAGGGACAGCACCCAGGCCCAAAGTTCAGGCCCAACGACTGGACCAAAAAAAAAAAAAGAAAGAAAGAAATCACCTCTAGAAATAATGCCATTCTAGAGCAAGGGGACTTGGTGTTTAAAACCACATCTCTTGGCCACAAAGAAAGGCAGCCTTGAGTCTAACCTAGGTCTGGAACCTTCAACAGACCTGCAATAGAATTCAAGCCAAGGGCTCAAAAATCCAGCCTCCTTCCTCCCTTTTAGGGGAGCAGGAAAATCCATGAGGCTCTTATCTCCAATTAACTGCCAGAAAACCAGGTCTCAGCCTCCTGATAAAGGATGAAGCAAAATGACTGGGAGTATTGGCTCAAGTGGTAGAGAGCTTGCCTAGGGATATAAGGCCCTGAATTCTATCCCCAGTTGCGGGAGGAAGAAGAAAGGAGAAGGGGGAGTCTCCATTGAATGGAAATATTGCCGGTCACTGTTTGGGGGTTACTGTTTGTCTTTGAGGAGAACTGGCTACAGTAAAAAGAGGTGCCTGATCCAGGCCGGACTTCCCCTTTAGTCTAATCAAAGGCTGTGGGGCTGCCTTCCCAGGCTGGTAGCTTAGCTCAAAGAGCAGTGTGGGAGGTGGGGTAGGGTGGAGGGGGCGTGACCAGATAAACTGCTGATTGGTGACTGGCAAACAACCAAGTGCTGCCTCTAAAAAGAGGCTCTAGAAATAGCTGGAGAATGCAAGTCTTGTCACTGCACTGGTGGAGTCATTCTGTCCTTGCAATTTCTGGATCCTGGGCCCTGCCCCAGCCCTTGATCAGAAGGGATTTCAGAATTTGCCCCTGGCATACTGGTGGAGCTGACCTGGGGCTGCCCTCGAGGACACGCTGGTATGTCTCCAACTTGGAGCTCAGAATTGTGCCCACACGTAACCACTCAGCTGGTCCAAGAGTTTGGCTCTCTTTAGCCAGGGTGCCAGGGTGGGGTGAGGTATGTTGTGGTGGCCTCTGCTAATCCCAAGGGTGATGGGTGAAGGTTGGCTTTTCCTGAGGTCTTGGGGTACACAGTGGGAGGGGGTGAAAGAAACCAGCAAGTCAGAGTGGGGTCACCTCTGCAGATCAAATTCCTCATCCCCGGGCCTGAGAGATGGACTCACGTTTAAGGGTGGGTAGATACTGACTCTCCACAAGTCAGCAGGAAAGAGAATCTTAGAAATATTTGAGTGACGCCGTTTTGATCATTGGGGAAATTGAGGCCAGAGAGATGGGTACTGGTGTGGGGGGTTACTTCACCACACAGTGAACTCAGGACAAGTCAAAATGCACACATGCTTCTCTGAGTACAGGCAGCAGGGCGGGGGGGGCACTTTGGTTCAGCGATCTAAACTAGGGGCCGAGGCGGGGGGGGGGGGCGGGGGGGGGGGGCCAGGGAGGGGTAGCTCTGTACATCTGTGCCCATGGTGGGCTCGCACCCCAGGCCCCCACCCTGGAGAAGTCTAGCAGCCAGCCAAGGTGAAGCTGTTTCCACTGCCCCAAACACCTACCCTGTCCTCACCCTCTGTCACCTTACCCTAGGAACATTCTTGAATATTCTCTACTAGGCTTGGCCAGAGACTTGAGATATACCCAGCCCCTTCCCCTAGCTAAAAACAAAAACAAAACAACAAACCCAGGACCCTTCCTGGGGTACAGCCTGTTCAGTCACATGGAGGCCTTGGCTGTCACCATCTTGACACTTTTTCCAATGCCTAAGGTGACCTGGAATGTGGGGGAGATGGCCTGGAAAAGGGGAACCACAGCTGCCTCCTTGATCGTTGGCAAACAGCACACTTCTAGCTGGCAGAGGCCCTGGAAGTTCCACTGCACATCTTGAATCCAAGCGGCAGGCTCGTAGCTGTCCTCAGAATTCCCAGGCAGTGGCCTCAGGAAGTGAGAAAGGCCATTACATGTCTTGGGGAAGACCCTTGCCCCGAGCTGGGGCCTCGGAGGGCCTGGGCTGGCTGTGTTCTTTCTGCTGGCCTCAGAGAGCAGAATCACACCGAGACCCGCTCTGTGCCCTGCCTTGGCCAACACCCACAGAGGGGCAGCCAGGATCTGGATGTGGGTTCAGGTGAAGCTGTGTGGCTGTCACTCTTATTCGAGCTGGGGATGGCCTGTGGCCAAAGAGAGTTAGACAATTCCTGACCAACAGGCCTTGCTTTGCTTCTGGTCTGTGCCAGGCGCTCCCTCTGCCAAGCATATCTGGCAGGGGGGAAAAAGGGCAGTAAACAAGGAAAGAACAGCAGAGAGAGATGGCCAGCAATGCCTAGCACCCATGAGGCCCTAGGCCTGTGCCAGCTTGCACTTGGGCAGAGGTGTGAAGCAGGGGCATGGCTGGCCAGGCGCTGAGAGTCTGCCTAGGCTGGGTTTGACAGGAGCTGCCGGCCCTACTGCTGCAGCCCTTCCTGGCCCTTTCCAGGGCTGCTGTCCTGCTCACCCTGACAGGCCGCGCCTCCTGCCTGCCCGACTACTTACATGACCACCAGCGCTGCATCTCTGGAATAATCCAGCAGAATCTCGTTCAGCCTCACCTGCCGAAGGGACTGGGCCGGGAGAGATGGGTCTGTCACTGGGTGCATCCATGACTGAGCCCTGTCAATCCTACCCAGGGGATGGTCTAGTTCTTCTGCCTGCTTGCAGACACTTCTTCCCCCAGGAAAAGAGGGACCCTCCTGGTAACTGAGCTCCAAGTCCACCTCCTTCAGGAGCATCCTCCATCTCATTCCTTGCCTGATTATTGTCACAACCAGCAGGATGGTGGGAAGAGGAACAGCTTTTCTAGCAGAGACAGCCTGGGCCCCTGGTACCCAGAGAATGTTCTGTGTGAATGACAGAAGGGACTCTGCCCCATCTGTGACACTATGCTAGGCTCTGGAGTGAACTTCCTCTGGATATGACACACATGTTGCATTTTCCAAAAGGCCAGCCAGCAACGTGAATACCTGGGGCCCCAGGCTCTGCCCAATGGCTCGGGGAATTCTCCAGAGCCTGCGTAGGGCTGGACTGGAGTCCTGAGCCTGGAGGCTGTCTCAAATCGTTCAGAAATGTCTGATGCTCAGGGTCTGATAGTAGGCGGACACCTGTTTTAGAGACTGGAAGACTGGGGGGGGGGGAGTAAGCAGATGGACAGGAATCCTCTCCCTACTGACAGGGGATGTTCAGTGACACCCACACATGACACACAGCTGTGGTGGTCAGAAATGTTTCAACAGGAAGACAACTATCTTGGGAGATGGGAGAATCACCCTCAGTGGAGAACCACGGGTGTAGGGCTCACAGGAGCAGAATCAGCCTCTTGGCTCCTTACTCCACTTTAAAAAGGTGACATGTTAAGTCCCCCCGCCATGCCCACACCTCTCCCAGCCTTTACCAGATTCCTGGCTATGTTGTCTAGGGAAGAATAGGCCCTGGCATTGGGCTCCATCTAGGGTGACGGAGGGAGCTTTGAGGAACAAGCCCTGTATCATGAAGCCCTTCCACCAGACTCCCAGAAATGGGGAGGAAAGGGAGGACTCCAGACACTGAAGGGGCAGGGAGCTAAAATCTCTTGGAGCGATGACAGTGAGCTCCACAGGACCCCCAGGGGGAAGCGGGGTGAGGATCAAGAGGAGGGGCTCAGGAAGCTCAAGATACAGGGACATGGCCTCCCTCCTCTGCACCTTGACTCTGTTCTTGTTCATCTCCTCATCCGAGATCTTCCAGGGACAATCCCGCCTCATCTCGGCAACCGTGGCCTCGTCCTTAAAGCCGTCATTCAGGCGGAAGGGTGCCAGCATGTCTTCAAATCGTTTGATGCTGTGGAAAAGAGAGGCAAAGCGAGGAAGGTAAGATGCCCCATGGAGGAGGGTGAGGGGCCCCATGAGGGCATTTATATCCCAGTGGCTTCTGTGTAGAATCCTGCTCTGGTGCTCTGAGCTGCCCTGACTCACCTGGACTCTACCTCCACTCAGAAGGAGGGCACTGTGACTGGGCCCCAGCCTGAGTTCCTGGGCACAGACCTTGAGGTACAGCATGTCTGGCCCAGGTAAGGAGTAGCAAAGGAGTATTGGGGCTAGAGCAAGGGGGCAGCGGGCAGAGGGAATGTCCCTGCTGCCTGGGACCAATCACAGAGAACTCACTGCTCAGCCCGAGGCTTCTGGTTGATATCAGGAAGGACATGTACTTCGTGGAACCCCAGCCGGAACTTGCTCAACAGAGAAATGATCCTGCAGAACAGATGGGGAGTCTTAAAAGCGTGTTAATTCATTCATTGCCTCATTCATTCAGTTAACTTGTACTAAGCTGAGTTTGTAGCTCTGAGCAGAATCGATCCCACCCCTCCCTGGTGGAAGTGACTTTCTCACACAGGACCAGGGCAGACAGTAAGAAATCCCAGTATAGTAAGCCATTCAGTAACGAGTGATACGAAGAACACAGTTGACCAAAATTTCCCCAAGTATCTCGTATCGCATGCCATTCCTGTTCCACTGCAGCTCAGATTTTAATGTGTCAATGTTAATATAGCTTCCGATCAGCTGATCTGGGCCAGGTCTGGGATTCTGCTCTTCTTCCTCTTCCTCCTCCTTCTCATCCTTTTTCTTCTTCTTCTTTTTTCCTGGCAGTATTAGGGTTTGGCCTTGGGAAGATCTTGCCTAGCAAGTGCTCTACCACTGAGCCATGCCTCTAGCCCTTTTTCTGTGAGATAGGGTCTCAACGTTTGTCTAACTCATGCCTAGATTTCAGTCCTCTTAGATTAGGCTTCCCAGAATCCGAATCCCCAATTAGCATGCTCCATTTCTAAATGACATCCCAGGATGTTACTGGGTTGTGAACCACACTTAGACTAACAAAGGCCTAAGGATGGGGAAAGTTGAAAAGGGAAAGAGAGACCAAAGGGGCAGGTATGGTAGCTCATGCCTGTAATCTCAGCTCTGTAAGAGGATCAGGGCTCTTGGAAGCCCAGGCAAAATGTTAGTGAGACTCTATCCAAAAAACAATCTAAAAGTAAAAGCACCAGCCTAACAAGGGCAAGGCCCTTAGTTCAAACCCTAGTATCACCAAAATAAAAATAAAATACTATACAATAAAAGTGACGGAGGAAATAAAGGTAATAGAAACTGAGAATCAGAAGCAGCAGGCAGGGCCAAACAATGTACGGGCACAAGCATGGTAGTAGCTGTTAGGGAAGACCTCACAGAGGAGGTTATACCAACAGGGAGCCGATGGCTCATGCCTGTGATCCTAGCTACTCAGGAGGCTGAGATCTGAGGGCCACAATTTGAAGCCAGCCCAGGCAAGAAAGTCCATGAAGCTCTTACTCTAATTAACCACCAGAAAACTGGAAGTCGCACTGTGGCTCAAACTGGTAGAGTGCTTGCCTCGAGCAAAAAAGCTCAGGAACAGTGCCCAGGTGCTGAGTTTAAGCTCCATGGCCAACAACAACAAAGAAATGTTCCCCCGAGGAGGTAATGATCCAGCTGGATGGTGCATGCTGGGTAAAGGAGGTAGGGCGGGGGAATTATACACAAAGGAGTCTTCACAGCAGCACACCTGCCTGAGTTTACCACTGAGTCAGAACGTGATTGGGTCAGGCCCACTGGGCAGGACGTGATTGGGTAAGGCCCACATGGTGCTGAAGTGCCCATTAGGGTTAGGGACCCCTGGCCTCCAAGGTAAGTAAAGTTATAAGTATGGGAACAGGGGCGGAACACAGTCTTTAGGAACAGCTTGGGCCCTGTAGTCAAGCTATGCTGGCTGCTGAACCTGGGAACGGAGGATTTGAAAGCATATCTGTGGGCAGTGTTAGCATTATCCCCATCTCTGAATGTGGCTTAAGTGGTAAAGAACTAACCTTGAGCAAAAGAAGCTCAGGGACAGTGCTCAGGCCCTGAATTCAATGCCCAGGAGTGGCAAAAAAAAAAGTGTATGTATGTATATAAACTTGTTAAGACAAAAACTGTCATCATAATGTAAAAAAAAATGGCTGAGTTTAAGTTTAAACTCCAAGGAAGGTCATGAGGTTTGGGCATTAGCAAAAGTCTCAAAGGATTATCACATTGTTTTAAAGAGGAACTTCAGTTAAAAGGTTTTTTATTCTTGTCTTTTTTTTTGTCGGTCCTGGGGCCTGAACTCTGGGCCTGGGCACTATCCCTCAGCTCTTCAGTTCAAGGCTAATGCTCTACCACTTGAGCCACAGTGCCACTTCCAGCTTTTTCTGTTTATGTGGTGCTGAGGAATCGAACCCAGGGCCTGATACATGCAAGGCAAGCACTCTACCACTGAGCCACCTTCCCAGCCCTTGTTATTTGTTTAAACATGGAGATTCTATTAAATTCTGCTTGTTGTTGCTTAAATCTTGAGCTCTCTCTACTATCTACCATTGACCACCTGATTGTGCCATCTTGGCATCAAGGTAAATCTCAAAAAAGCTCTGGGAGGTGGAGTCAACCTGCCCCTCAGGTAGTGAGCATGCCTGAGTTTTTAGAGTCAGAGGTGGGGATGTGAAATCTCAAGCTCCCTGGGACCCTGTCCCCTGAACTCTAGAGCTACTCGACTCGTTCTGCGCCTTGCATTTTAGATAACTAACATGGGAATTTAGACAGCTAACATGGGAATAACTAATATGTTATTTAGATAAAAACATGGGAAAGATGAGGACCTTTACCAAACAAACTGCCAAGCAAATACTTCTTAGACAGTATCAGCCAAGCAACAAATCAGGGACCCCTGACTACTTTGCCCATTTATAACAGGAAGTAGCTCCAAAGAAATGACCTCCATCCATACTCCCGGCCAGTACCCCTAGATATTATTATTATTATTATTAAACAAAGTGAGAGAATGTTAGCATTATTCCCACCTAGTCCTCAGCTCTACCCAGACCTGAGCTCCTCCCAACCCTAGAGTTCCTACCAGGATAGCTCCCACTTCCTCTCTTTGCCCAGAACACCTGCACCTGCAGAGTACCTGACCCCACTAACCCCAGAGTGACCCACCTGGATGGGGCAGAAGCCATATTGCTCCCTCTCCAGGGGGCGATATGGCCCCTCTAATAAACCTTATAATAATCTTTCTCCTGTGCCTGCCTGCCTCCACGTGGGCCCCTGGGATGGGCAGGATGGATCCTAACAGGCAGCCTTGTCTTGCTGTGCAGGTAATGGCAGAACCGGAAGGCTGGGTTATGGAGAAGGCAGATCATGTGACTCAGTAAGAACCAGTTGGGTGGCTAAGGAGTTCTTCACATGAAGGACACACTGTTGCTCAATGTACGATGGCCTTGAGCTCAGCCAGTCTCAGGAGGCCCAGCTGTTGCCTGGGAAGCGGAGACTGAGACTCAGGCCTTCTTAGCTTGTTTACTTTTGGAGAGCCCAGAGGCCAGGTGCTGCTGTCCTCAAGCAATGCTGTCCTTGGCTTTTGGGGGGGAAAGAAGCCTTTTAGAGGTAAAATCCTCAGCAGGGAGAGCACAGAGATGGGACTGCTGGGTTGATTGGAAGAAGAGTTGCAGTCCTGGAGAGGGAAGAGGTTCCTTCCTATCCTGGCTCTGGGGTAGCCAGGCTAGTATGGCTGCAGAGGGCTCTAGAGGCTGGGCAGGATTCTTCTCTCTGGCTACAAACCACCTCACCTAATTTTCTGTGTGTGTGTGTGTGTGTGTGTGTGTGTGTGCGCGCGCGCCAGTTGTGTGGCTTCAACTCAGGGCTTGGACACTGTCCCTGAGTTTTCTTGCTAAATGTTAGCACTCTACCACTTGAGCCCTTTTTGGTGATTCATTGGAGATAAGAGTCTCACAGACTTTCCTGCCCTGGCTGGCTTCGAATCGAAATCCTTAGATCTCAGCCTCCTGAGCAGCTAGGATTACAGGTGTGAGCCACTGGCGCCCACATTCACCTGACTTTCTTTTAAATTTTATTTTATTTTTATTTTATTGTAAAGGTTTGTACAGAGGGGTTCCAGTTACATAAGTAAGGCAGTGAGTACATTTCTTGTTGAACATTGTTACCCCCCTCTCGTTTTTCTACCACTTTTTGACCTCACTTGACCTTGTTCTAAAGCCACAGTTGCTCAGCTCCACCTGCCCAGCTCCTGCCAACACCACGCCAGTATGCTACCTGTTTCACTATTTACTTTCGAGTCTGTTTAAATCAGCTCACATTGTGACTTACGATTTGAATATGGTTTGAGCTCAGGTTGCAATTTAATCCTCTGTGTGAGGTGCCAGAGGGGTTAGTGTGGGGCCTATGGGAAGTGAGCGGGATTGGAAAAAGTCATCAGAATCCCCACAGTGGAATTCTGGTGGCTTTATAAGGAGAAAGAGGCCAGACACATGCTCTCTGTCTCTGTCACATGCTGCCCTATGTCACCTGGGGGCCCTTACCTTGCACCAGAACTGTAAGCTAAATCTTTCTTCTTCTTCTGTTTTCTTTTTCTTTTTTTTTTTATGTCAGCCTAGGGCTGGGTGGTGCTTCTTTTTCTCAAGGCTAATGCTCTACCACTTGAGCCACACTTCTACTTCTTTTGGTAGTTAATTGGAGACACAAATCTCACAGACTGGCTTTGAACCATGATCCTCAGATCTGAGCTTCCTGAGTAGCTAGTATTGCAGGTGTGAATTACCAGTGCCTGGCTTCCTCTTTTCTTCCTATTGTTATAATAATGGAAATGGACAAATATACTTAGAGAAGGAAATCTTATGTTATAATCTAAAGGAAAATAGAACCCACAGCACCTCTTGCTAGAAAGAGGTAGCAATTAAAACCCACATAAATAAGCCAGAGTCATTTAATTCCAGCCAGAGGGTGTTGTCTGCCAAGCCTTCAAGCCCAGGCCTGCTGCTTTTGTTTAGGCAGAAGCAGAAGCACAGAACAACATGAACCTAAGACCTCTCATCCAGTTGGCTACAGAATTAAAGGAGAATTAAAAGTCATACATATGCCAGGTGCTGGTGGCTCATGCCTGTCATCCTAGCTAGTCAGAAGGCTAAGATCTGAGAGGATCACAGTTCAAAGCCAACTCCAGGGAGAAAAGCCCATGAGACTCTTAACTCCGACTCACTAGCAGAAAGCCAGAAGTACAAGGTTCAATTGGTTGAGTGCCAACCATGAGCCAAAAAGCCAAGAGAGACCGTAAGACAGAGTTCGAGCCTAACCATTGACACACACATTAAAAAAAAAATCACTTCTCTCCAGAAGATTCAGAACACACCAGAAAGGAAAAGAGGCCTGCTCTGTAGAGCCCAGGTCACCACAGCTGTGACCTGGGACAATCCCAGGCCTGTCTGGGGGCCGAGGGGCTGGCGGATGTGACCCCAGCCGGCCTGTCTACTTACGCCTTTCTCTCCTGGTCCATCCTGTTGATCTGGCCCCCGACGAACACCCGGACCCTGCACTTGCTCCACCTCTTCTTGCGGCGGAGGAGGTAGGGGATGAGGAGGGTGAGTCCTGGCACGGAGGGGCCCCCAGAGACAAGAGGAAAGTACTCAGGAGAGAGGTCAATAAGGTGGGTCCCCTGTCCATCCTGCCACAGGAAAACCCTGCTCTTTGCTGGGCCTCAGTTCCCTTGCCTGTGTAAGAGCTCCCTAACTAAACCCTGATTGCCACAGTGATCCAGGTTTATTTGGCCCAGTGCTCTGAACAAGCTGGTATGGAATAATGGGGATCTTCACGCAAACAAGTGGATCACTGGGATTTGCTAAAAACAGAATATCTGACTAATGAATGGGATCCTGCTCCCTGACCCTTGACCCTGGCCTGCCTGTCATCTCTCCACTGAGGCTGAGGGCCAGCCACTGTATATCTAGTGCCTCATCCTGGATCCTCCTTTCCCTTGACAAAGAAGGAGATGGTGTCTGGTTAGCCCTGGGAGCCCCTGGGGTCAGCCACGTATGGAGCAAGTGCTCAGCTGACATTGGCTCTCACAGTTAGAATAGAGTCAGCTGTAGGCATGGCAGAGACTGGGCCTCCCAGCCAAGGCCACAGCTGTCCCCTGTCCCCTAACAGCTGTCCCAGAGTCCCTGTGACTGGGGTGTAGTACTGAACAGCACCCCCACATGGTGAGTGCTCTCCCTCTCTCTGTCTCTCTGTTACTCTGTCTCTCTGTCTCTGTCTCTCTCTGTCTCTCTGTCGCTCTCTGTTAGCCATGGGGCTTGAACTCAGGGTCTGGGCACTGGCCCTGAGTTTTTTGCTCAAGGCTAGTGCTCTACGACTTTGGTGGTTCATTGGAGATAAGAACCTCATGGACTTTGCTGCCCCAGTTGGCTTTGAACCATGATCCTCAGATCTCAGCCTTCTAAGTAGCTAGGATTGCAGGCGTGAGCCACTCAGTGCCTGGTGCTAAAGCTTCTTCATACTGCAATGTAGGGCAGTGCAAAGGGCTTAGACAATTTGATTTTCTCTGAATCCTTCCACTCTGAGACTAGCTGAATCCATGGATGTAAAACCCATGGATCTGGGGTTGATTGCACTCCATTGTGCTGAGACATTTTTTCTCTGGCTCTATCAAAAGCTGGAAAGGTAAAGCTCAAAAGTCTTGCTTTAAGATGAGCTGGTGAAGGTGTTTCTGGGAGCATTCCTACACTTTCCCATCATCCAATCAGCTTCCCCATTTACAGGCCCCAACTTCCAAGGTCAACCAGTCAGAAGGTTCTAGTTCCTGTTGCCCTCAGCTCCTCTACTCAGGGGACTTCATTTCTACAGCTGAAAAGCTGGATGCCAGAGAGTGGGGCCCAGCCCAGTTCCCCTTAACCTGGCCGAGGGTCTTGGTTATCCCCTCTGCTGGATTCTGGGTCTTAGCCACCAGAGCAGCCCGGGAAAGGCAGCCAGAGCCAGGATGGGCTCAGGGGCCTGACCTCCATCATCAAAGAGCCAGTAGATGTCCACGGTCTTCGTGCCCTGCCCCGACTGGAAGATGGTGCGGGCCTGCTCCTCCTGCACAAGGGCCTCGGCGTCCACTGCAGGAGGGAGGCAGCTGGTCAGAGCAGCACTTTCCACGCCAGGCCTTGCGTGAAAGCAGCGCCTGTGGCCTTACATCATCGGGGCACAGGGGCAGCAATGGGGAAACCTGGGTAGACCTGATGCCCCTTGTGGTGCCAACTTAGATTGGCAGGAACCTGGTCCTGGATGCCTCTCCTACTCTCCCCCTCCTTGGGGGAGTGCTGGGAGCATTTGATAGGGGGCATGCCCTTCCTTCTCTTGAACACCCCTGTACCCCTTACAAATATCACGGGATGCCCTTGAACCTGCCATAGATTCTCCTGTTCCTGCCACCACCTGCAGGATATGGGTGAGAGACAGTGCCAGCAATCTTGTTTTTGGAAGGGCAGTTGGGGTGGAAGGATGCTAGGAATAGAACCCAGGGCCTCATACATGCTAGACAAATACTACCACTGAGTTACCTCCTCAGTCCGTGGCTGGCAATCTTTTGTTGGTGGTGGTGGTGGTCATGGGGCTTGAACTCTGGGCCTGGGTGCTGTCCCTAAGCTGCCCAAGGCTAGCACTCTACCACTTGAGCCACAGCGCCACTTCAGGTTTTCTGGTGGTTAATTGTAGATAAGAGTCACACACTTTCCTGCCTGGCCTGGCTTTGAACTGTGATCCTCAGATCTCAGCCTCCTGAGTAGCTAGGATTATAGCCTTGAACCACCAGTGCCCAGTTTCGTGGCTAGCAATCTCTTAACTGTGGCTAGACCCCTCCAGAGGGATCCCCATAGGGCGGAGCACCCTGAAACCTCCCAGTGTGGGGACTGACCTGTGCCAGACGCAGAAGGCCCCGCCCCACTCTTGCTTGTGGCTCTACCATCCTCCGCTGGGTCAAACACAGGATTAACTGCAGAAGAGGGTGCCGTTGGGTCTGCATGATCTTGCCTGGTACCTCTAGGTTCCTCATCTCCTGAGGCTCCCCTAGCACCAAAAGGAAAGTCCTCCTCCTCCGGGGTTCCTGAGGCTCAGGGCAGGCTCTGCTCCTTCCCACCTTGGGGCAGGGGTGGAGGGTGCAGGATCCAGGCTGCTCCATCTCTCAGCCCTGCCCTCCTGAGCCTGCCGCACCCATGCATGCTGCTCCTTCCCCCCAGGATACCGTTCCATCCTGCCGCCTCTGTACCTCTGTGCATCGGCCTTGTCCTCTGCAGCATCCACACCAGGAACGAATGAATGCTTTGTTTGGTCCTTGGTATAGCCCCGTGCCCAGAGTGGTGGGTACAGATTTCTACTGCCCAGCTGCTGTGGGCTGGGCAAGCCTCAGCCCGGTGACAGTCAGTCTGCAGATCCCACCTGCCAGGGTCCTTCCAGCCACTCGTTTGTCTTTGTGTATTTTATTTTTATTTCTTTTTTGGTTGGTTGTGGGCCTTGAACTCTGGGCCTGGGTGCTGTCCCTGAACTCTTCAGAGCAAGGCAAGCGCTCTACCCTTTGAGCCACTTCTGGTTTTCTAGTGGTTTATTGGAGATAAGAGTCTCAAGGACTTTCCTGCCTGGGCTGGCTTTGAACCATGATCCTCAAATCTCAGCCTCCTGAGTAGGTAGGATTATAGGTGTGAGACACCCTCTCCCCACTATTTTATTTCTTTCACACTTCTAAATAGTACCAATTAAGAGTCTACACTGTTATGCATGGCTTTTTTTTTTCTTTTTTGGCAGTACTGGGATTTGAGGTTTGTGCTATGGAGGCAGATGCTCTACCACTTCAGATAGACCCCCTCCACCCCTTTTAACTTTAGTTATTTTTCAGAGAGACTTTTGCTTTTTGCCTGGGGACAGCCTTGGCCTGCGATTCTCCTAAGTACACTTTCCAAGTAGCTGTGACTACAGGAATGGCCCATTATGCCTGCATACTTGTTAATATGATGTCTAGGTAACTATTACCTAAACTGGCCTCAAACCTCCATCCTCTTTTTATCTAAGCTGGCCTCAAACATCAATCCTCCCGATCTCTGCCTCCTGAGTAACTGGGATCACAGACGGGCATCACTATGCCCAGCCTCATGCACACATATGTAAAACATCCCAATTCTATCCCCAAAGGTAGCTATGGAACCCAAAACATCCAGTTTCCATGACCTTTGGGTGAATATTTTCATTTCCAATGTCTTTACATGAGCAATGTCTTTACTCCTCTACTCTTTCCCCTTCCTTCTCTCTAGTAGATTCTCTTCATCCCACCTGATTACAAAAGCATTGACGGTGATTCAGGGAGCTCTGAGTTCCAATCTTCCTCCTGCTCCTGGCCTCACACAGGACCTGGCATGGGTCCCTGCCCTGTCTGGACTTCACCTCTCTGCTTGGAAACTTGAAGGACCACGAAGGGCTGACTTTCTAGACTCTGATACCTTTTATTCCTTACTAATGTTTCCCTCTCTTTCCTGGTTTACTTGAGAACCTTGGGCTCCAGAACTTTCCAGGATGCTGGAAAGTTGTTGTTTATCTTGTCGGTTGTGGGGTTTGAACTCAAGGCCTAGGTATTGTCCTTGAGTGTTGCTGCTCAAGATTAGGGCTCTACCACTTTGAGCCGCAGCTCCACTTCTGGATAATTAGAGATAAAGAGTCTCACTGACTTTCCTGCCTCTGAGTAGGCAGGATTGCAGGCATGAGCCACCAGGGCACCAGCTCTGCTCTAGATGTTGGCGGGGCTGGGCGGCACGGCCCGTACTCACCGTGGGGCTGCAGCACCTCAGAGATATTGAGGCCGTCTCGCATCCTCAGGACACACACACCATAGTTGAGGTCGAAGGCATCGCTGAAATGAGGATGCTGATCTCAGCCTCCCATTTGGGAAGTGACCTGATCCCCAGAGACCATAATGCCTCCCGCCATACTCCTTCTCTTACCAGGGCCTTAGTTTCCCCATTTGTGTAATACACAGACCAAACGGGAGAGTCACCCAGGATCCCTTGGGGAAAAACTAAATTATACCCTAACCACCTGATACACTTGGGGAATCTCACATCCCCTCCACCCCTTGCCCCATATACCAACTGAGTCCTGGGGAAGCACTTGTAACCACCACACAAGGCACCAAGCAGCCAGCTTGCGGCTAGGACTACAGACACACATTCAGGAATGGCTACGGGGCATCTAGAAAGCTTCTGACCCCTTAAGGCGCACTTCCTGTCTTCCTGACCCAGTGCCCTGAGTCATGGATTATGTCAGACTCATCTGGCTAAGCATCTAGGGACTGCCTAGGTATGGAGGAGCTGGGGAAGCCTGGAGCCAGATTCTACCACCTTGGAATCATGCTGGTAAACAGCAGACCTGGAAGCAGGTCCCAGGGCCTCAGCCCTTGGCCTGGTAGTTCTTAACAGTGTCAATTTTCCATGCAGCATGGAGGCAAGAAAGCAGCCCAGGCCAGCTGCCTGTGGACTGTGCCTCGCACAGAGCTGGAGGAAAACAGGGATGGGAGTCTGTTCTGAAACCCACAGGGAGCTCAGTCCTGGGGCCTGGCTTCATCCGTGGAACATGAACCAAACTCAGAGGTCTGAGCTGGGCCTGGGCCTTCTGAGGGGCCACAGGTGGACACAAGGCTTTTGCAAAAACACCTAGATTTTAAGCTACTCTGGAAAATCTAAATCTCTGGCAAGACATGACCCACATTGCTTCAGGATGCAATTAGCTAAAGCCAGTGGCGCTGGCTTTTCCAGATGCCACACTGCTCCTTATTGTCCTACACCTGGTCCACTTCACTCTTATCCCTGCCAGCTCCCTGCTGAACTTGTTTGTTGTCCATGGCCCCATAGGTCAGAATGGGACACACACACACATACACATACACACACACAACACACACACACACACACACACACACACACACACACAACCTGCTTCCTGTTCAGCCTTGAGCAAATGGAAGTCAACTTCTCATGGTCCCCGCTGCTCCTCCCCCCTCCCCAGTTCTAGGAAGCCCCATGGGCCACATCAACAGATTCTGGCCCTGCCGTCTCTGCCCCACTCACTGTATGATGTCAATGTAGTCCTCCACCGTGGCTGGGTGAACCGACTGCCAGTTCTTCTTGAACCCCACCACCAGAATGTTGGGCTTCAGTCTCCCCAGACCTGCAGCCTGCCAGGGTTGGGGAAGTGGGGAAGGTCAGGAGGGCAGGGCAGGCAGCTAAGGCTGGGGGTCCGTTCTGTGATCAGGTTGTGGCTCTCCCTCAGCGCAGCTTCCTTCCAGGTGACCTGCCGGGGCTCAGGAGACACAACCCCCTCCAGAGTTGGGTCTGCCTGGACATGCCACAGAAGGTGCAGCTAGTGTGGGAGCCGCCCCTGTCCCTGTGGCTCCCCAAGCCTGGCCAAGGGATGACATTTTCCCAGCCCTGCTTTGCTGACAACTCATTTCTTCTAAGAAATTTGATTTTTGAGCAGAGTACGGTGTCTCACACCTGTCATCCTAGCTACTCAGGAAGCTGAGATCTGAGGATCACGGTTCAAAGCCAGCCCAAGCAGGAAAGTCCGTAAAACTCTTATCTGCAATAAACCACCAGAAAACTGGAAATGGCACTGTAGCTCAAATGGTAGAGCGCTCGCCTTGAGCTGAAGAGCTGAGGGACAGCACCCAGGCCCAGAGTTCAAGCCCCATGACCGACAAAAA
>NW_012267322.1:7753914-7816652 GCF_000151885.1 Dipodomys ordii | reverse complement strand
CCTGGCCAGCCTCTGCTGCCTCCTCCCCCCCCCCCGCTCCCCCCCTCCCCTGCCAGCAGTCCCGATGGCTCTGGCCCTGCTCCATCTCTCCAGACACTTACAATGAGCACGTGGCCACAGACCATCAGGCTCAGATTCTGGGTGAAGGTGCCCACAAAATCCACCAGGGCCGGGCGGAAGTTGGGG
This sequence comes from Dipodomys ordii, assembly GCF_000151885.1. NCBI lineage: Eukaryota > Metazoa > Chordata > Mammalia > Rodentia > Heteromyidae > Dipodomys > Dipodomys ordii. The sequence continues at coordinate 7,816,466 of NW_012267322.1, read as the reverse complement.
GGACCTGTGAGCACCAGGCACTGGGGACTGAGAAGGAAAAGGAAAAGGGGAAAGAGCCATCAGGGAAGTCCCCAGGGTTCCTGGTACTAAGTGAGGTACCTTGGGAGCTCACCTGGCTTCAACATCATCCTGAATCCTGGTATGGCCTTGGGATTCACTTTCTGCCTGTGTTTCTAGGGACTTTTCTCCCCCCCACACACACACCAAGTACAGCCTTAAATGTGCTAGGTAGGCAAGTGCTTTACCACTTGAGTCATGTCCCCTAGCTCTTTTGCTTTTAGTTTGTTTTTCAAGTAGGCAACTTTGCCCTAGGCTGATCTTGGGCTATTTTCACCTCCCAAGTAGCTGAGATTATAGATATGTGCCACCACACCCAGCTTGTTTTTTGAGCTCACTAACTTTTTGCACAAACTGGCCTCAAACTGCCTATCAAGTAGTCTTCTAGACTTGGTATGATGCTATCCCTGTCTCTCTTCTTTCCCTGCTCAGACCACCTGACCCTTTACCAGATACCCTTCCTTTGCCCTGCCCTGCCCAGCACATTGATGAACCAATAAAGACTGCTGATAAGGAGGCCCACCATCTGCAAGCCCACTGTGTTATCTAGGCAGAGGACTGAGCCTCCGAGAGGCAAAACAGGGTAGTAATCAGGGGGCACTGGTACTGATCAGTCAAAGCCAGACTCAGTGGGTCATGTTCAGCAGCTGTGCACAAAGTTAGTCAGGTAAGTTACTTAGCCTCTCTGAGTCTCACTGTCCTCATTTGTGTCATAAATGTCACACATTTATGTCCCAATGTGTGACATAAACAGATAATCAGGTAGGAAGAAGGCAGAAAGGTGCATGATTCTCTGCCAGCTTCGAGGGGGATCTGGGGCTGCCTGCTTCTGTTCCTTTGTTCCCCAGATCACTCTCCCAGTGGACTCTTTTCCTTGCTCAGCCCCCCATTAGGCAATGCCCATCCTAATTTCTGATGGTCAGGTGGTGCTCCTCCCCCAGGCTGGACTTCCCCCACCCCAGTTCTGCCTGCGGTCCCGGACACTGGTCACCGGTAGTTCTTGATGTGGTCTTCGACTTCATTGAGGCCCACCGAATAGCTGAGAGCCAGGTTGTAGGAGCCGGCCTGCACGGAAGAGCCCCAGTTCACCTCTGTGGACAAGATTCAGAAATCACCGGAACAAAACTGATCATGTGAGCTGGGCACTGGTGGCTCACGCTTGTAATCTGAGCTACTCAGGAGGCTGAGATCTGAGGATCACAGTTCAAAGCCAACCCAAGCAGAAAAGTCCCCGTCATCTCCAATTAACCACCAAAAAACTAGAAGTGGTGCTGTGGCTCAAAGTCATTGAGCTCTACCCTTGAGTGAAAGAACTCAGGGACAGGACCCAGGCCCTGAGCTCAAGCCCAACAATCAACACCACCACCACCACCAACAACAACAACAAAATCTGGTCATATGAGGAGAAGAGGGAGGTAGTGATCGGGGCTGCCCAGCAGAGCTGGGACACAAGCTGGATAGGTGCACACTTAAAGACCAAGATCCTGAATGCTACAAAGTATTCCCCAACCCTGACAAACAAGGTCAAGTTCAGGTTCAAATGTGGAGTTCTAGGCTGTCTGGGGTTGGGTTTCCCCATGCTGGGTCTCTGCTGCCTGCATATAGACTCTTGTTCCCCTGATGAGCCACCACCCTTCACAGCCCCCTCTTGGTCACCCTTCAGGCTTTTTGCTTTGTTTTTCAGGTAGAAGTCTGGCAATTTTTTTGTCCAGGGCTGATCTTGGGCCATGACCCTCCAATCTTCACCTCCCAATTAGTTGCAATTACAGGTGTGCGTGTGCCACCATTTACAACTTGTTTTTGAGAAAGGATCTTAACTGGTTTTGAACTACCTTGCAAGTAGTGGTTCAGACTTAGTGTGGTGTTACACTAAGTGTGCAAGCTCCAGGGGCTAGCCCCTCTCAGGATCTGATTCTGGGCCCTTTGAGTGGGGGTACCTGGTCCTGGGTGATCTCTCAATAGTTAGGTCCTTTTGAGCACTTTTTCCCATGAAGAGACGAGTGGTGGTAGACCAGCCTGGTGCTCTGGGAAAGGCAGAGCTGGAATGGGCAGCACCAGCCAAGGCAGACCTGGCTGCCTGTTGATCTGGCATGGGGACTGAGCCCACCCAGCCCTCACCAACACACCTGGCTTCTTGTAGATCACATAGAGCAGGAGGAAGAGCACCACTCCGATGGCGATGAGGGCCGCCCACCAGGTAAGCAGGAACATGATGACCACGGAGACCACCGCCCCGAACAGTGCTGCCCACTTGCTGTAGTACCTGAATGAGGGTCTCCACCCTGGGGGAAGGCCCAGCTCAGGGTGCATGCCCCAGGCTCCAGAGCCTCCTCCTGGGTTCAGAGCAGGGTCAAGTGGCCATACCACCACACAGGAGGATGGGCCCTGCAGCTGCTTCCTTGCTGGGCATGCTCTGGGGGAGGCCTGTCCCCCTACCCTGCTGGCCAGGGCTCACCCTAGGGCCCAAGCATCTAGCTCAAGACAAAGCAGAGTGCGGTGACAGCACTGTCAGGGACAGCCCCTAGACTTTGGGAAATCCTCTTCCCTCTGGGGAATCTGCTGGCTCCTGAAATATTGGTGAAAGTAGGAACTAGAACAACTCCACAGAATGCAAACAACATGCGAATCTGAATCACTGTAAGAACTTGGGAAGGGGTGGCGGCTGCTTTAGTGTCCTTATGTTCCCTTCACAAGGTTTCAACTTGAGGAATGAGCTTGGGCTGGCCGCCTCCACCCCTGGCTCCCATTCCCACCCGGCCCCTCTAGGCCTCTTCCCTGGAATGGGTGGAGGGTCTGCTCACCGGGGGAGTTGGTGATGGAGGCATGGAAGCAGCTGAAGTTGATGAGGGCGTAGGAACACAGGAAGAAGTTGGAGATGATGGGCGCAATGGTGTTGAGCTCAGCTTCAGGCACCCAGGGAAAGAGATAGCAATTTGCTGCGTGACTCTAGCACGGAATTGCCTGCCATTCAAACTCAAAAGGGTAGGGGACCCCAGGGCAGGCCCTCCCCCAAGGCCGGATCTCAACCTTCCCATCTGTGAAATAGGTCCATCCTTTAGTGAAGCTCTTAGTGACAGTGTCTTATAAACTGTAAGCTGACATGTGTATGCGGATTGGGGGGAGAGTGTCCTAGTATGGGAATGAGCCCCACCAGGCTATGGGATGACAGAGGGCAGTGGCTGGGGCGGCTCTTTTGAACCACAAACTACAGCAAAGATACATGTGGCAATGTGACTCAGGCCCCTGGGACCGTATCTCAGCCCCACGCACGGTGCCTCCTTCCCTTCCCTGTGTCACTTGGCTCCAACACCCCTGATAAAGTTGTGTGTGCGTGTGCCTCCCTGGGGACCCCCCTGAGATGAGCACCACTTAGGTGCTGATCCTGCCACACTCAGTGCTCCTGAGCATCTGAAGCCATAGTCCCAGAACCCCCCAGATCCAAAGCTATCGAGTGTGAGTCAAGGGGGGAGTATCTGTAGAGAAGTGGAGTTAGGGGCTCTGCTGAGCAAGAAGATGGATGGGGCCAGCAAAGGTCAGGCTCCATCCCCCAACAGCACACTGCTTCCATTGGCTCAGAATCCAGGATTCCTTTTTTTTTTGTTTGTTTTTTAGGTCTGAGACCCGGGCTTAAACTTGATTCTAGATGCTCTTGAACTTGCTACCTGACGCTTTCACTCATTGGCTAGCACTCTACCCACTGAGCTGCACATCCAGTCCCAGGATCCAGCATTTTGTGTCTGGAAGCTTCCCTGAGAGACTGGCTAGATTGTTGGGTAAGTCTTATGGTTTAGTGAGCTCTGGGGCCAGGCTAGGCAGCAGGGAAATGGCTGTGAGCTGGGGGAGGACTCACCTGCACCCCACTAATCCCCATTCACCCCTAAAGGTGAAAGCACTCAGCATGGCCACCGCCTGTGCTTGGCTGCTACTTCTCTTTTAGTGAGCTCTGCTTCCTCAGCTATGTTAGTCAAGCATGGTGCGTGGGTGTGTCTCTACACATGGTCTCCTGCCCACCTGGGCCCTACCTGCTATGCACTATTGCTCCAATTCTACAGATGAGAAACTGAGGCTCGGAGAACTTGTTCAATGCCACGGATCAGGCACATGGAAAAACCAGGCTAGTAGTTCAGTCTAAGGAAACTGGCTTGTCTAGCCCATCCACCTGCATAGATTTGTATCAACCCCCACCTCCCAGAAAGTGACCACCATGATCCAAAGCAGCCCTGGGAGTTCCTTTAGACCTGGGGAGCAGAGGTGGCAGGTCTCGGGGTGTAGAACCAGAGGGACACAGCTGATGTCCTTCCAACAAAGCACAGTGGCTCACTGCCCTCTTTGAAGGGGGTGAAGGGGGAGAGGAGGGACCCATCACTGGGTCCTCCCTAAGACTTCCTGGGAAGTTGGGGGCTGGGAGGAGTGTGGCTCAGAGATGTGTGTGGTAATCACGTGCCTGGCCCCAGGTTCAGTTCCTAGCACCAAACCCTGGATGAGCGCCCCCCTGTGCCAGGCTGGCAGCATGCAGACGAGCTGAGGACCGCTGGGCCAGGAGAGAGGCCAGGCCCTCACCAGGCCTGACAGCCTCTTACCAATAATGATGAAGGCCACGGCGATGGCGTAGGCCAGCAGGTAGCCACGCACCGGCTCCTTGTTCTTGCCATAGCCTTTGCCAAAGAAGCCGATTAGCGGGTACAGCTGGTCCTCGCACAGACACTGCGGGTAGGGGCGCCACGCTCACCACCTGGCCGCCCCCTCCTCCCCGGGACCACCTGGGTTCCAGCCTCTGTGCTCCCTCCTGTCCCTCCGTCCCTCCGTGACCTCGGCAGGGCCTCGCCCAGCCTGGTCCCTGATTTCTGGTTTTGTTAAACGATCTGACACAGGATAAGGGCAGAGCGAGAGGGGCCACTGCATCCGGGAGCTTTGGGTGCTGAGACTGCAGAAAAGCTGCGGGGAGGCCCCAGGGGAGACACAAGGGGTTCCTCCAGTCGCCCCACAGGAAGGGGACACTTCCTTCAAGCATTGGCCTGCCTGGCACCTTGCCCCCTCCGTCTAGACCCTGTCACGTGAGCCCTCTGGGACTTTATAGCAGTCACAGGGGACCCTTCCACCTGGGCTTTGAGCCCAGACCCCTTTGTCTGGCCCCGCCCCTTAGCCCAAACTCCTCAGCTGGCCCCTCCCCCAGACTAACCACGCCCCCTGTCTGGCCCCTCCCTGGCATGGCCCCGCCCCTGGAATGGCCCCGCCCCCAGTTCAGACTCCTCTTGCCCTGGCCCCTCCCCTTCTTGGCTCCTCCCTTACTCTGGCCCCTCCCAATCGTGGCCCCGCCCCCAGCCGGACCCCAGGCCCCTGCCCGTGCCTCACCTGGAAGACTTTGGCAGCCGAGACAAGGCAGGCCAGGGCAGAGGAGAGGGTGGCCCCAAAGATGCCGGCTGTAATCAGGGGAGCGAAGGCAGACACCATGCTCATGGTCTACAGGGACAGGGAGGGCTGAGCTGACATCCCGGACCCCACCAAGGCGAAGACTGGTCCTGACACCTGGATGGGAGTCCACAGCCCTCCCCGGGGTACCCCAGGCCCACTCGCAGACGGGGACTGGGCGCCGGAGCCAGCACCTCTCCCCCTGAGTCCAGGGCTCAGATCCCCAAACCACGTCCCCATCCATCTGCAGCACAGAGCCAGAGGCCCAGGACCTGGTAGTAGTTGATGAGGCCATAGCGACAGCTGTGCTGCTGGGCACACTCCGTGAAGTTCCAGCCATAGCCACAGGCCAGCCCCTCGCAGGCTCCTGGGCTGGCTGCCAGCGTGTCGTTCAGGCTCCCAGAGGCATCGCGCACCACACAGGAGCCTGAGAAGGGGAAAGCCTAGGGGTGGGCGGGTGGGCTTCTCCTTGGCCCCCAGAGATGGCAATGGAAGAACTGTATCCTCCAGCCCAACTCTGCCTGTTCACGAGCCACACCCTGTGGGCCTTCCCAGTGTTCAGGGTGGGGGCCAGCCACTCACCAATGGTGGCCGAGATGGCCAGGTAGGAGACAGTGGTCCAGAAAATGGCCATGAGTGTTCCCTTGGGGATGGCCACAGCAGGGTCCTGTGGGAGGGACACTGAGCATCAGACCACCCCTGGACCTCCATCGGTCCTCCCCACATCTTGTCTAAGGCCAAGGTGGGCAAGTGCCCCTGACTTGGGCCCCTCAGAAAGGAAACATGGAGAGGAAGATTCTTGAGACTAAGGACTTGGCCATGGTCACAGGGCTGGGACCACCTCTGACACCCAAGGCAGGAGAGAAGACCCACACCCGGGGGCTGAAGTTGAGGATCTAGTTGGCAGGGTTCTGTGCCAGCACAGCTCAGCTCAGCTCAGCTCCAGGGCCTCAGCCCTTACTGTGAAGCAGATGAGGGGTGGCCGATGTGGGATGGCTTTGTTGGTGAGATGAATGGGTCCCTCCCCTGGCTCTGCCCACTGTCAGCCCTCTGGACGTGTTAAGCCACCACGGACAGATCCACCTGTCTGGATCCAGACCAGCCCCAAATGTCTCCTTCTGCTCTGACAAAGAACTCAGCGCATGCTTTGCTCATATCACCTGCTCATTTCTAGTCATTTCTCAAATGTGATTTCAGGGACAGCCTCACCTGGCAGGTGCATTGTAAGGAAGCCCCGGTTCCAGAAGCCACTGGTGACTATTGGGCTTGACCCTGCTGAAGGCCACAACTTCAGATCTTAGTGGCTGATCCGGGAGCAACAACACAGGGATTTCTACAGCAAGTTCAAGACCCATACCACCCTCTAGACACAGACCCCAGCCTGGAGCTAGGCCAGTGTGCTTCAGCAGCCCACCTCTAAACCCCAGCTTTCCCTAGGCTATTCTGCTTCATCCCCGCTTGGCAAATAGAACTCCAGATTAGAGACAGGTTGAAATGTAGAGGGAGGATGCAGCCAGCCAGAGGGGCAGAGAGGAGGGAGGCTGGAGTCTTAGGAGGCCCCTAGGCTTGCCAGGGGTCCCAGCAACCTAGATAACTCTGTGGGGTTGGGTGCTCTGTGGGGTTGGAGTTTACCACTACAAAGCCAACAGACCAGGACTGACTCCTGCCCTATTGCTGGTGTGAGAGTGTGCTACACCCCCCCACACACCATGCATGTCTACCCAGAACCTCCCAATGTGACCTTCTTTGGAAATGGGATATGATTTGCAAAGGTGAGGTCATATGGAATAAGTGAGCCTCAAATGCAAGGACAGGAGTCTCTAGAGAAGACGGGACATAGAGACATAGAGGAAAGAGCTCCACATGATTAGAACGGCGTACACATCAGAGGGACAAACAGCAGGACCAGGACACCATTGTCAGAACCCACCACATCCGAGAGGAAGCCAGGAAGGATCCAATCCTGGAGCCTTCAGAGGAAGCAAAACCTTGTCAGCCAGCCCCCTGGAGTTTAAAAGCAGAGCCTAATGGTTCCTGCCTGTAATCCCAGCACTTGGAAAGCATGGGCAGGAGAATTGAGAGTTCAAGGTGAGCCTGAGCTATGTAGTGAGATGCTTTCTGGCGGGGGGGGGGGGGAGGAAACAAAAATAACAAAAGAACCCAAGCCAGGCACTGGTGGCTCACAGCTGTAATACTCAGAAGGCTGAGATCTGCCCAAGCAGAAAAGTCCAAGAGACTCTTATCTCTAATTAGCCAATCAAAAGAGATGTGCTTGGGGCTGGGAATGTGGCTTAGTGGTAGACTGCTTGCCTAGCATGAATGAAGTCCTGGTGTTTGTCCTCAGTACCACATAAACAAAAAAAGCCAGAAGTGGCCCTGTGGCTCAAGTGGTAGAGTGCTAGCCTTGGGCAAAAGAAGCTCAGGGACAGTGCCCAGGCCCTGAGTTCAAGCCCCAGAAATGCAGAAAGAGACAGAGACAGAGAGACAGAGAGAGAGAGAGAGAGAGAGAGAGAGAGATGTGCTGAGCCAACCTTGAGTGAAAAAGCCAAGCAAGGGAGGTGGGAGTGGCAGAGAGAAAAGGGGGAAGAGAGAGAGAGCACGCAAGTAAGCAAGCATGTATCAGAGTGGGACTGGGTCGGCAGCATTAGCTATGCTTCCAGCCCAGGGCCAAGGTCCCCGCTGGTCACACACTCACTGGTTTGCTGCATCCTGCTGTCAGCAGAGGCGTCTCAGGCCACTCATCTTTCAAAGTCCAGCTCCAGCCCTACCTCCAGCTAATTAACCTGCTGTGATGAGTCTGTCTGTCCCCACATCGTACTTCTGCTCTGACACTACCTTTCATCACTATTCAATCCACAAACGTGGATGCAGGCCCTCGCTTGTGTCCTACGCTAAACTGGGGAAAGCAGACACAGACATTGGGTTGCAATGTCCTGGGAGAATCACCACTGAGAGAAGGCCAGGTCGAGATGCTGGAAGAGGGGTTTGAAAAGGGAATAGAAGTTGAGAAGGAGAAGAAATAAGGGCAGGGTGGCCTAGCTAGAGACGACACACAGTCAAAGGCCAGAGGGGGCGTGGAGATGGTGGCAGTGTTGAGGGCTGAGGCTGGGTAGCTGGCTGGAGCCTTGAGGACCAAGCAAGGAGCCGCCTGCCTCAAAGCTGTGGAGAGCCAGGTGCCGGTGGCTCGTGTCTATGATCCTAGCTACTCAGGAGGATGAGGTCCGAGGATTGAGGATCAAAGCCTGATAAAGCTGTGAGAGTCTTATCTCCAATTAACCAGCAAAAAAACTTTAAGTGGAGTTGTGGCTTAAGTGGTAGAGCACCCATCTTGGGCAAAGAAAGATAAGGGACAGCATCCAGGCTTTGAGTTCAAATCCCAGGAACAGCATACACACATACATCAAACCAATAAACAAACTGAAGCCCTGAAAGGCGTGGGTATCAGCTTACAGTCTAGCAGTTTTGCTAAGTCATAGCTGGGTCAGTCATTCTCTGGGCCAAGGGGGCAGCTAGCCAGACCTCAGACATCCTCCAAGTGCCAGACACTTCATACTTCTACCCTGATGCCACATTTCACCACTAGTCAATCCAGAAATGTGGACTGTGGCCTTTGCTGGTCAGGCAGCAGAATGGAACAAGAGCTAGGCACTGGTGACTCACACCTGTAATCCTAGCTACTCAGGAGGCTGAGATCTGAGGATTGTAGTTCAAAGCCAGCCCAGACAGGAAAGACTGTGAGACTCTAATCTCCAATTATCCACGAGAAAACTGGAAATGACACTCTGGCTCAAGTGGTAGAGCACTTGCTTTGAGTTGAAGAGCTGAGAGACAGCACCCAGGCCCAGAGTTCAAGCCCCATGATCAAGGGAAAAGAAAGAAAGAAAAGAATGGAACAAGATTGAACTGAGTGAACTGGACTGAATTTCAGAACTTCTAACGCCCCCCATCCTGCCCACAGACTCTGTGACCAGCTTGGTGCCCAGCACCACATCTGACAGCCAGATAGCAAGACAGCCCACAGCCCCCATAGCGTCAAGACACAGGGAAATGTGCTCTGCTCACCTTGAGGTCCCCAGAGATGTTGGCTCCAGCCAGGATGCCCGTAGCTGAGGGGAAGAAGATCGAGAACATTCCAAAGAAGCTGCCATCAACACCTCGCCAGTTAGGCACCAAGTTCTGGACAAAAATGTCCCCTAGGAAACCAAGGTGTGAGTCAGAACTGCTTGGAGGGCTTGGGGACCCTGGCTGGGCTGACCAGTCACCCCTCACCCTGAAGCATGGGGACCTCATCTCCCTGCTGCCCACACACTGGGTCATGTTCATGGATGAACTGCCCCCCCCACATACCATGATAGCTGAAGAAGCCTTTGGAGGCCTTGTCATCGGACGGGGGGATCAGCGTCCCCACCAAGTAGTTGGCAAAGGAGACCATGATGACAAGAAAGAACAGCACTTGGGCCTAGATGGGGGGGGTGAAGGACCCCAGACGTCAGATGGTGGCTCCCAGGCTACCTCCAGGCGGTCCCAACCAGGGAGGCAGGCTTGGCACCCTCCATCAGCCCCTCAGCCTCTCACCCAGCACCCAGCACACAGCAAGCAATACTCAAGCTGCTGGGGAATCGTCAGGGAGCAGAATGGCCTCTTGTCTCCGCTGATTATACAGGGTGATTTCAGAGTAAGAACACAAGAGGGTGATGGCCTTGGGCCTATGTAAGCAGATGCCCTGGCCCCAGATGTTTGAGCTGAGCAATGAACAGCTGGAGACTGAGCTATAGTCCTTTTATGGCCAGAGAGCCACAAGGGAGAGGGGCAGTCTCAGGGACCGGGTCCTACTGGGTTTGAAGGCCACTCTTCTGGATGCACCTGCTGGTTGTAGGCTAATGCTTTTTCTCCCCTTATATCTATTTTAAACCTCTGGCTCTTGGCTCGGTACATGGTGCAAAGATCCTATTTCCCAGAGTCCCTTGTAACCTTCAGACCAAGTTCTTCCAGCTTTGGCAGAAAAGGACAGGGGAGGGGACAGAGGAAGGTGGCTCAGTGGTAGAGCGCTTGCCTTGCATGCCTGAGACCCTGGGTTTTATTCCTCAGCACCACATAAACAGAAAAAGCCAGAAGTGGCACTGTGGCTCAAGTGGTAGAGTGCTAGCCTTGAGCTGAAGAGCTGAGGGACAGTGCCCAGGCCTAGAGTTCAGACCCCACAACTGACCAAAAAAAAAAAAAAAGGAAAAAGAAAAAAGAAAAGGACAGGGGAAGGGAAGTCTCATGCTCTGTGATAATCTTTCCCCCTTTTCCTCTGCTTGGATAGAGGCAACTGTGGACCAGATGGACAAGACCCACAACCTGGGGATGGAGAGGCCTGGGGGCTACCTCACCCCCATCCATGGAAACCAGGATGCTGGCCCTGCCCTGCTTCCTCTTGGATTATCACATGAGAGAGAAATGAAGTCTCTCTGAATTAGGGGTCTCTTTGTCACAGCAGCAAAACTGCAATCCTAGCTCATACACACAAGAAGAGGCAGAACCAGCCCCCAGCCCCAGGCCTTGTTACAGCAGCCTCCCTACTTGGTCCCGGGCCAGGCCCCTTACCTTGGACTCCCACTCCATGCCTGCCAGGGAGATGGCCAGGAGCACGGTGACTGTCACCACGCCGATGATGCGGATGTCGTTGATGGGGTCCACAATGGGCGTGCCATACTCCTGATGGGGGCCAGGCTGGTCACCAGCCACCCCTGTGCACCCCATGTCTCTCCAGACTCCCCATTCCACTTAGGAACCCTTAGGACCCAAACACAAGCCCCTCCCCTGCCTGCAGTTGCCCCAGGATGGCTGCTGTAAGGCCTTGGCCCTTGGTCTTTGCTTGATGAGCTGCCATTGTCACCCAGAGTGGCCAGATGGGCCCGTGGCCCCTGATGAATGACATAGAGTGAGAGAGGAAAGGGCAGCCCAATGGGAGGAGCAGAGGAGGGGGGCCGGCCCGACTCCCTCTGCCCAGGGCCCACCCCCCCTCACCTGCAGGAGGTCCCGCACAGTTTCCGCAAAACCCACAGTGTGCATGGCCACACCCACGGCATTGGCAAAGGCGAAAATGAGGCCGATCGAGCCACCTAACTCTGGGCCCAGACTCCGGGATATGAGGAAATAGGTGCCACCTACCAGGGCCAGAGCAGGGGTGGGGGCACAAGTCAGAGGGGCAGGTGAAGGGCAACAGAGCTGGGGAGGGGTGGCCACAGGGCTGTCTTAGGGTGTAGAGTGTCCCAGTTACCTTGGTAACTCCAACGTAAAGGGGTTTTCTGGGCAAGGAGGACCAAGAAGATGGGGGGGAGGGGCTGGGGGGAGGCCCACCTGACTTGACCTTGCCATTGGTGGAGATGGCTGAGATGGACAGGCCAGTGATGGAGGTCACCAGTACCGAGAGCAGGATAATGACCCAAGTGAGGACTGTGTGGGGTGAATATGAGGCCCAGAAATTCAGTCAGGGTAAATACTGAGTGAGCAGCCACGGAGGGACCTGACTCCACCCCTAAATCCACCACATGATTCCCACCCCTTCCCTTCTCTAAGCCTCAGTTTGTCATGTGACAAATGTGTTTGTCCCTGTCCTGCCGGCATGCTTATGAGGCAACAGGTAAAGATGGCCGGTAGGGGGGAATCAGCCCTCTTCCGGTAATAAACACGGTGCTAGTAGCCTCTTCAGAACACCTCTGGGCTCCAAATACTGGTTTTTCTGCATTGTATAAACTCCACAATAACTCTGCAAGACAGGTAAATCTCAGCCCCTGTTTACTGGGACTGAGGAAACCAAGGCTTAGAGGGGTTAAGAAACATGTACAAGGTCACACAGCATGCTGCAGAGTGAGCATCTGTATACTGGTCTTTCAAAATGCAAGTTCTGAACTGGCATGCTTTGTAGTAAAAATTGGCTCAGGAAGGCGAAAGGACTCAGGAAGGTCACACAGTCAGGGAAAACCCACAGGACTGCCAACTCTACATCTAACGCATCTCTGCCACTCCACCCTCACCTCTGCCACTACAGGGACCCAAAGTGGCCAAGGAGAAGAAAACCTGGCCTGGGGCCGCTGCCACCTGAGGTCAAGGCTGCTTCATGGGGGACATGGAGGAAGAGAACCAGGACTCAAGCATGCCCTCCACCCTCTCCCCGCTGGCACTCACCAATGCCCGCCTGTGCTGTTATCCAGGGCAGACGTAAGTAGAGGATCACACCCCAGATGTTGAGCATGCAACGGATCTGGGGGGGAGATTGGAGATCAGAGACTCCCAGGAGCATCTAACTCCTTTTTGCTTTATTTACTTTATAGGCTCAGGCCCTCTAGCTCCCACCCACTCCCATCCCTCAGCCTCTCAGCCTGAGGATGGGCTGCAAGCAGGGTCCCCTGCGACCCTATTCCGAGCCCAGGACTCCATTCCTTCCAGCTCCAACCACGGCCCTGTGGCAGATGTCGGCCTCTGACGCCTGGTATGTGAAGGAGTCAGTGAATGCCAGTTAATGCCCCACTCACAGAAGAAAGAAATCAGAGACTGGGGTGCTGTGAGCTTTGTTTCCAGATTTTGAGCAAAACCAGGGTCTGTGATTGGGGCTGAAGTTCTAGGGAGAAGGGCCTGCTAGGGCCTTGTGACCCCAATACATTACAAGGTAGAGTTGCTACTCTATTTGTGGTATTCACCACCCAGAGAGCTTCAGGGCCCTTCATCTGCTCTATGATGCCACCCAGGCCCACGTGGGGACTAGGCAACCCTGACTGTAAACTCAGCGGAATAGGTTAAGGAAGAGTCACAGCAATTGACAGAGTTAAGAAGAGAATCTGGCTGGCCTTCCTCCTGCCTTTCAGAGCAGAACTAAAGTTTCTCCTTTTCCCCATCAAGTCCTGTCTGTAGTGTCCTGCAGTAGTATCTGTCTGTAGTACCTTCCAAAGCAAAGGTCTGGTGGTCTTATTCCTTTCCATCATGAAGAACAATAGGAGAAAAAAAAAACCACCACCTGGTCTGTGGATTTATGTGTTAAGTGCTGCCACCTGGTGGCTAAACAGGGGAAGTTCCTCCTAATAACCCCCTGCCCCACTAGAGCCAAGGATTTCACCTCTATCCTCCTTTTACAAATGAGGAAACTGAGGCAGGGCTTGATTAATTTGCCCAAGTTACTTAACATCTAGCCCCACCCCACCCCCATCCATATCTCACTCACCATCACTCCCTTAACCCAGCCGAAGCGCACGGGCTCCCCAGGGCTCTTCTGACTGTTGGTACCTGCCTCATCTTCCGCCAGCCCGTCCACCAGCTCATGGCTGGGCCGGTTGTCAAAGGCCAGGACATGCAGGTGGCTGCCTTCCTGCTGAGAGCCAAGAGACCACCAGTCATATCCCTGCCTGCCCATGTTCCACATGTCAGGCAATCCCCAGACAGGTTCCCTGACAGCACAAGGAAGCCATGGAAGGCTGGGTGCTCAAGGCATTCCTGCTCATGTCACAGGCCAGTCTCGTAGCCTGAGAGGGGTAGGACACTGGTACTCCACTCCCAAGAGGTGAAACAGCTTATCCACAGCTGCACAGTGGGTCCCAGCAGGGCTAGGACTCAAACACTCAGGTTGTGCTAGCTCTCCTGGCTTTCCCTGCAAGACCGCCAGCTGTCTGAGCCTTGTCCTCACCTCTGGGGCCTTCTCCCATCACCTCGTCTCAGCAGGAGGCCACATCTGGCCTCTGGCAGGGGGAGGCACCTTTATAAGCTCAACAAGTCTCAGCGTCAGAATCTAGAATGATTCTACCCAATTGTCAGATGGGGAAAGTGAGGTTGTACAGGGCGTGGTGAGAATCCACTCCAGCCTCATCCACCCTGCCTCCCGGTAGGTAAATCCAGCAAGCTTCTCTCTGAGAGGACCTTCCCAGCCTCCTCCTCTCCAGCTCGTTTGAGGGTAATTTTCTCTCTGAGCATCCCATTCTAAACTTTAGGGCACTCGTGGATAAACAGAAGCCACTCATGTAACCCAGAAATTTATGGAACCTCTCCCACTCTTCTATGTGGACCCCTTAATCCCTGAGGAAGACCCCTGTCTGTTCCTGTGGCACAGGCTCAGAGATGTTGGGTAACTCAGTTATGGCCACCGCACAGGGATGGCCAGTTTCCCGAGCTGGTACTTACCTTGAGGAAAGAGTGCAGGTCAGCCAATGTGGGCCGTACCCTCCGGGGCTCGCCGGGCAGGGCGCTGTTAGCATAGTGCTCATAGGCAGGTACCACATCGATGGTGTTGTAACCAAACGTACGCATGTACAGGGTGCTGCCGTGGGTCAGGTGGCTGGCGTGGCTGCTGTCATAGGCAGCCGCCGAGGGGGGCTCATCGGCCCCCAGTAATGTACTGATGGTGAAGCGCCCACGGCACAGAGCAGGGTCCCCAGGTGTCTCTGTCACAGGCAGCTCTGCCATTGTGGCTCTGGGTGTCGAGGGAGGGGACCAGGGTCGGTAAGGACACACAGGTGGCTTTATAGGTCAGGCCTGCAGCAGGGAGGAGGTGGGAGGTTGGCCTAAACCGCCTACAGCTGGTGAGCAGGGTCCCCGGTGCGGGGTGGGGGGTGGGGGCGGAGCAGGTGTGTGGTGCTGTCCTGCCCCCCATTTATCCCATCATTTACACAGGGCAGTCTTGCACCAAGAGGGCTGTGCTGTCCAGAGCCAGGCACTAGGCAAGAAGCCATTACCCAGCAGGTTTGGAGAGACCCTCATAGGGGTCCCAAATCTCTCTGTGCTTTTTCTTTTTGTTTACTTAGAAGATTTGAATGGATGAGTGATATGACATTTGAAAAGATGAACATATATGTAAAAAAAGAAGTCCCTATAGCAACAGATGGAGTATAAAGCTAATATAAAAATTCACCTTTCTAAAACAAGAGCTCAGGGACAGTGCCCAGGCCCTGAGTTCAAGCCCAACAACCATTTTTTAAATCACCTTTTTTGTACATTAAAGAGATTTGCAAGGATATAAAATAATCTCCACTTTTCTCACATTTTTTTTGGTTTGGAAAAATCTCATTGTTTTCCCCAAAGTATGCTATTTGTGATCAAATAACAAGTGTATTCTATTAATATTTTAACTCCCAAGATATTAAATATGAATGGATATGTGTTCAATGAGTGATCATTTACTCTGCACACTTAAGCATCTTCCATGTATACATATTTTACTTTGAGGAAAAGAGTATTAGAATGTAAAAAAGTAAATAAAAATGAAGGCCCCCTCCAGCTCTGTCCCCCAGTACCTCTCGTTATTTTTCCCAACACATCTGGGTATGTAGAAGCCACCTGTGGACAGATGAGCCCTGAGGGCTTGGGGCTGGTGGTAGGCTCTGGAGCAGCAGGATTAGCATAGGAGCTCCCTTCCCCAGGTGGACGGGCCAGGCTGTGGGTCTGGGACTCCGTCTCAGCTCCATGACAGGTCAGGATCCAGGTTTGCCAGCAGCCCTGAGGCCACACCTTGGATGTACAATGGCAATAGGACCTGAATCTAAGCCCAGGCACCTAAACCATTGTGACCCCAGTGGTTCAACTTTGAGTTGTGGAGGGCTGAGGGGATGTGGACACTGATGACATATGGATGTGGGGTACAAAGGTCTGATGCCCTGCCCTGTACCTGAAGGGCCACCCCAACCCGAAGAGCTCCCCAGGTCAGCCTCGTTTACCCCACAGCCCACAATTCCGTCTGGCAGCGCTGCCTCTGTCTCTCCCATCCAGGCATACTGGCTCTAACAACCATCCCTGTTGGATGCCTTGCTCACTCCCCTGTCCTGTCTCAGCAGCTTCCGAGAAAATCACAGAATTCCTTTTTCCCACCCAACAGACATTTACTTACTCCCATCATGTGTGTTTGTAGGGAACTAGCTCCACGCAGGAGTTCGTGGGGAATGAGCCGTGGAAGGAGCTCAGCCCAGCTGTGTGGGAAGGGCAGTGTGGGAGGGATGGTCCTGGAGGAGGGATAGAATAGCCAGGATAGAGGGGAAGAGGGGGCCCTGACCCGCATGGCTCCTCCTGGAGGCAGAGGATGGAGGCAGGCAGAGGGGCCACTGCCAGCTCTAGTCATCGGAACTCCGTTTCTGTTCAAGGTCCAGAGAAAGATGGAGGACACATTTTCTGCTACTTTTCTACCCCCATTTCTTTTTTCTTTCTTTCTTTTTTCCCTTCCTTCCTTCCTTCCTCCCTCCCTTCCTTCCTTCCTCCCTTCCTTCTTTCCTTTTCTTTTTATCTCAGTCATGGGCTTGAACTCAGGAATTGGGCACTGAGCCTGAGCTTTTTTTGCTCAAGGCTGGTGCTTTATCACTTTGACCCACAGCACTACTTCTGGTGTGGGGGTAAATTAATTGGAGGAGTCTCATGGACTTTTCTGTCCTGGCTGGCTTCAAACTGCAATCCTCAGATCTCGGCCTCCTGAATATCTAGGATTACAGCCATGAGCCACCGATGCTAAGTTCTTTCCCTATTTCTGAGCCTACACAGATTCCCCCTCGCCCCCCAAGCCTACTCCTGAGGTTTCAACAATGAGTCAAGCATGGTAGATTGGGGTTGCCAGAGGCCTCCTGAGCCCAGGGAGCTGGGATAGGTCAGAGGACCAGTGGAAAGGCTCACACTGGCTTTGAGTGGCAAACTGTGTGTGAGAGCCCCTCTCAGGGGTGAGGGTCCTGAGACCCCACAAAAGTGTGATCAAGCTTCCTTCTGGGGTGGGTGGGCATACATGCCATCCAACGTGTGCAAACAGCAGTCCTCAAATTCAGGGATCTGCATGCTTTGTTCTCTGCCAATGTCTGCACAGAGAAAGCACAGATCAGTTGTTGCCTGTTGGATGCAGGATCCAGGAGGGCAGCGTGGCCACCTTAGAGACCCTTGGTTGGCAAATTAGTCCTCAGGCTCCACAGAGTCAAGGAATCTGCCTCTCCTGGACATGAAGAGGTGATCTGCAGAAAACTAGACCGATGACAAACCCAAAGGGGGACCATCACCGTGTACCTTTCTGCACTTGGTATGTCTACTGTAGGTTACTTTTCCAAGAATCTGCTCAGGGCCTTTCTTAAGGCACCAAGGCCCACCTGCCCTTCCTCTCTAGCTTCCTAACCCCAGGTTGAAGGCAAGGGCCTCCTTCAGGGCCACTTTTAAGCCTTCCCTGCAGGTTCTGCTCTGGACTGGGGCCAGGAGGGAGACCCCCCCTCCAGTTACTGCAGAGTTAACTCATTTTGCCTCCTGCAGGGAAGGAGGGGGAAGATCTTATCACCCTCTGCTCTTAAACTGCTGACTGACTGGCAAAATCACAGCTACACCCCACACTCTCTGTACACCCTGTCCCTGGAGGCGATGGAAAATTCCTGATTAAGATCAGCGAAGGAGAGGGGCTGTGGGCAGGATAAGAGGCCACAAATTCCCTGTGTGACCTTGAGTAAGTAATTTTCATCTCCTCCAAACAACCCTGGCCTCTGTCAGCCCTGGAGGTGAGCTTGGGCTGCTTCTGGAACCCTCTTCTGCCCACCCCTATATCTCCCTAGGCTTATGCAGGACCCCTTGAAGGCTTATAGGATAAGTTGCAGAAACTGCCCTGAGCACAGTACCCTCCCCGCCCCCCCCTTGCAACTGGGTGGAAGTTAATGAGGGAAATGTTCACAGAGGCACCCTTTTTGATGGGGGACACAGAGCTGGGTCATGCAGGCCCTACCTTCCAGGATTGTCTATGGCCGGTTGATCCCCAAAGTCCCCCAGACCTGAAATGTCTCTGACCCTGAGCGAGGCTGTATGATCTGACCCTGGAGTCTTGGTCCTGCGGGGTTCTGGGGGACTGGAAATCACCTGACCAGGAGAATGGGGGAGGTTCTGCTTCTCTATCAGAAGACAGAAATGGCACCCATACCGGCCAATCCCCGCTACGCCCGCCCATCCAGTGTCAAGCCCCAGCTGAGCGGTGCAGGGCCCCTGGCCTTCTGGCAACCAGGAAGAAGCCCAGGACAGCAAAGGACTGGAGTCTTCCTTGGGGGCACTGAGGACAGGGGGGCCAGTGTGCTCTCTGGGTCATTGGGCGTCTTGTCTGCATTGGCCATGGGGATGAGACCATGCAGGGCATGAGGTGGGGAGGAATGGAGTGACCAGTGCTGAGGGCTGGAGAGAGGAGAGGGATGACAAGAGGGAGTAAGTGGTAGATATGAAGCTGAAAGGGTTCCAATGGTCTCTTCACTCATTCTACCACATTTATTAGGTGCCTACTTGATACCATACCCTGTGCTTGGCAAGTGCTACAGAGAACAAGACAGCAACCCTGCCCACTGGGAGCTCACATTCTAGCTTTTTTTTTTCCTTTTTGTTTATGTGGTGCTGGGGAATCGAACCCAGGGCCTCACGCATGCAAGGCAAGCGCTCTACCACTGAGCCACCTTCCCAGCCCCAAGCTCACATTCTAGTACAGACAGACATAAATAGAAATAAGCATTTGTTATAATACATTTAACCAGATGTGCTATGAAGGGGAAAAAATAGCATTTTCTTAGGTAGGGGCATTAGACTTTCTAATGATGAAAACTTTAGGTTAAGCTCCTACAATGAGAAGCCAGAACTTCCCACATTGTAAGCAGGCACTCTGAGGGTTATAGACAGGGGGAGGGTATGTGCAAAGGCCCTGAGACAGAAGTGTGGCTTTGGAGTTGAGAAAAACAAGGCTTTGATGAACAAGAAGATTGGGTTTGATACATGGAAGAAAGAAGATCAGCCTTATCGGCCAGGGTACAAGTTCATGTTCTGTTAGGTGATGGTCAGATTTCCGATTTCCGTTTTTCAAAGATCACTTTGGGGTGTGCAGATCAGACTAAGGGAGATCAGCCAGAGGCTGCGTTGGGTTCATAGTGGGGGTGGCAGGTAGGGTGGCACATTCTGAAGGCAGAGCTAACGAGGCCAGCGTATGGATGTGTGGGGCTGGGAACAGGAAGCAGGGAAGACTCCACAGGGGAAATGGTAGTGTCATTTCTGAATACAGAACCTTGACAGGAAGAGTCTCAAATGCCAGGAGCAGGAGCCTGGCTCTTGTCTTGGGGTTGTCAGCTCCTGTTTCTGGCAAGCAGACCCGTAGTATGGTAAACAGCACAAGGCCAAAAGACACAGTGAGGGCTGGCGGGTGCTATGACAACCATCAAGCCAAACACAGAGCCACTAATTCTGGGCTGCACCCTGGAGACCATCAGGGTCTGGGTGGAGGGGGGTGAGAGGTAGGCATCAATAGCTTTACAGCTCCCTGGGTGATTTTGAGGAGCAGGTGTCACAGAGAACCAAGGCTTCATTCACACAGCCACCCAAGCCCGCCCTGCCCCGAATTCCAGGTCCGGCCAGGTCCCACGAGGCTCTCCTGAAGAGGATGAGTATGATGCAACCCTGGTGTCGTGAAATAGCCGGGTAAGAGGATGCGCTGCTGTCGGCCTGATTCACAACACCAGCTGCAGCACCATACCAGAACGAGGCGGGCAGGCAGGCGGGCGGGCAGGTGGCAGCTTCCTGGGGCGTGGCTCCTCCTCCTCCGACAGCACCCCCAGACATATCAGGGCCACAGGGGAAGGGGATCCCTGCCCTCCAGGGGCTCACAGACTTGGAGGTTATGGGGACAAGCAAGGATACCTACATGGCAAGAGCAGCAGTGGGGGTACCATACTGGAAGGCCAGGTTGCTGAAGAGACCAGGCTGCAACCTCGTCCACAACCTTGCCAGGACCCAGCAACTGGGGTTTGTCTGGAGATGTGACTACCGAGATTCATTCTGGCTCTTTTTACCTCAAGCAGTTAAATACCAAACACCTGAAAGCTGCTGTCAACTAAAAGGAAAATATGTGCAAGACATTTTCCTTGCTAAAGGAAGGACTCCTGATTCCTTTTCCTTCTGTGGAAATTTAAAGAAAGAAAGAAAAAGAAAAAAACTTTCCAGGTGCCAGTGGTTCAGGCCTGTAATCCTAAACTACTCAAGAGGCCGAGATCTGAGGTCAAGATGTGAAGCCAGCAACAAAAAGCTGAAGTGGAGCTGTGGCTCAAGTGGTAGAGCACCAGCTTTAAGAATAAAAGCTAATGGGTTGGGAAGATGGCTCAGTGGTAGAGCGCTTGCCTTGCATGCATGAGGCCCTGGGTTCGATTCCTCAGCACCACGTAAGCAGAAAAAGTCAGAAGTGACACTGTGGCTCAAGTGGTAGGGTGCTAGCCTTGAGCTGAAGAGCTCAGGGACTTGCACCCACACCCAGAGCTCAGTCCCCATGACTGACATGGTGGGGAGAGGAAAAGAGTAAAAACCAAGCGATGGCACCCAGGGCCCTGAGTTCAAGCTCCAATATCAGTACAAAAAACAAGTAAATAAAAAAGAAAAATTGTTTAGGCTGGAACAGTGGCACATACCTGTAATTCTAATGATTCAGGGAAGTAGAGATTGAATAGATCCCAGTCCAGGCAAAACGTCTGTAAAACTCCACCTCAACCAACAAAAACCAGTGGGTGGGGAGTGTGGGGTTTGCACCTGTCATTCCAGCTATTCAGAAAGTATAAACAGTAGAAATAAAGTCCAGAGGCCTGGACTTCAAAAGAGCAAGACCTTAGTCAAAAAAATAATGGAAGCGGGCTGGGAAAAAAAAGTAAGTATAAAGGGTCTGGAGGCATGGTGCAAGTAGCATAGCACCTGTCTAGCTTGCATAAAGCCGTGAGTTTAAATCCCAACACTGACCAAAAGCAAACCTCGGGCCTGAAGTAACAGATAAGTTACTCTGCTAACATATCTAGTGACTCTGCCAAGAGATAAAGGAACCAAACCTATCAAACCCATTTGTCTCCCCTAGTCTTTCATCTTAAATATACCTGTAATATACATACATGAAATAGAAGGAAATTTAAGTGAGACTGGTGGGGGGAGAGGGGGAAGGAAGGAAGAAGATGGGAAGGGTCACGCTGATCAAAATGCATCGTACACAGAAATGGACATGTTAAACTGAAATTCTCTTATACAACAATTTGAAGATAATTTTTAAAAATACATCTTCAGCTTTTTTCTTTTTTTTTCTTTCTACTACTTCTTGAAAGCAGTAGAGGAAACATGGTTACTCTGCCCTCCTTTGAACATCCCTGATGCATTTTTAACCAGAACACTTTTTAATGGACTTCTTGTGTGTGTGTGTCAGTCCTGGCTCGAACTCCAGGCATGGGCACTGTTCTTGAGCATCTCTGTGCTCAAGGCTGGCACTCTAGCCTTGAGCACAGGTTGAGCTACAGCCCCACTTCCACCATTTTCTGTTTATATGGTACTAAGGAATTGAACCCAGGGCTTCATGCATGCTAGGCAAGCACTCTGCCACTAAGCCACCTTCCTAGCCCCACTAATGGACTCTTGAAGAGCATGACCTGCTTCTGTGATGACCTGGACTCTTAGAGCTACTTTCATGTCCAACTCTCCCTGACACAATCCAGGCCTAACCCTGAACCCACAGGAGTGGGGAAGGATGCAAGCAGAATTGCAGCTGCATTGTGAACCATTCACTTCAGACCTGGGTGTTTAGCTTCACCGAGTGACAGATCAGTCCACAGGATTTTGGAAATATTCATAGGACTCTGCAAGTAGAAGTTCTTGTTTACTTTCTGGTCCCACCTCTTTCGCTACTATAAAACAAAGATGGGAAGAAACCAAGTTGTTCTTGACTGGTTTGACTAGTCAAGGCAATGCTGCTTTTTTTTTTTTTTTTTTGTCAGACGTGGGGCCCGAATTCTGGTCCTGAGCACTGGCCCTCAGCTCTTCAGCTCAAGGCTAGCACTCTACCACTTGAGTCACAGCGCCACTTCTGGCATTTTCTGCTTATATGGTGCTGAGGAATGGAACCCAGGGCCCCATACATGCAAGGTAAGCACTCTACCACTGAGCCATCTTCCCAGCATGACAATGCTTTTTTCTAAGACTTTTTGTTAAACTTTTTTAAAAGATAGGATATGGGGAAATGTAGGGGCAATGCAGCTAAGGACCAGAAAGCAGAAAACTCAAAGAGAGTTGATTCCTGTGGGTTATAATAATCAGAACTCAGGCTTTGATGGGAAACTATGCAAAAGGAGAAAATGCTCAGATAATTCTAGAAAGTCATTCACTAAAGTCATCTGGTTGCCCCTTTATCCAACAGTTAAAAAGCTCGACAAGCCTTAATTTCCCACGCAAAGTCCCCTGGGCCTCCATCCGTGGTGGCCAGCCCTTGGGGGACAGGTGCAAGTCCATTTTGTCCAGCTTGTTGTGTGCTACACAGGGAGAAGGCCTCAGCTCTGGTAGGGGAACCCCGACAGCCCTGGACTGCTTGGGAGCAAAAGTTTGGTTCTTACCCAGGAAGCAAGCTCACACTTTATAAATCAAGACCAGCCATTGCAGACACCAGGAAAAGGAACCTTTGGTCAAGCCTGAAGACTCAACCTAAGCTGTAGGACATTCATCCTCTTGTGTTTTCCAGGGACACATGATTCTCCCCACCAGTCCCACCATCCCCCGCCCATTGGCACTCTACACACACTCACCTAACATTAAAAAAAAACAAAAACGCACATGGCTGGATGTTTTGACTCAGTGGAGACACCGTGAGCAAGTTGGCTCAAAGGGTGCCAAGACAGTTCATATTTCCTAACCAGAGGGAAAATTCACCTTCTTACAAGGTGTACTTCAGCCACTTTGAGAACAGCTGTGTTGGGGTGTGGGAGAGGCTCTCCACATTCAAAGAGGAGGACATGCACTTCCAGTTAAAAATAAGGGTTCATGAGCCTGGCAGGACATAAAATCACCCATGCACCTTAAAAAACTATGAACCAATGCCTAGCCCTTCCCCAGGTCAACTAAATCTACAGCTTAGTTGTGTTAGAAGCCCCCCAGGTGGTGCTAAGATGTTGCCAGGGTTGCAAACAGCAGAGCTGGAGCTAGAAGCCTACGGAAAGCAGACATGTTGGCTCTGTGTAGCCTAGAAGCTGGCTCTTCTGGTGAAGGGAATGCTGTTTAGAGTTAAAAAAAAATTAGCCAGGCACTGGTAGTTCATGCTTGTAATCCTAGCTACTCAGGAGGCTGAGATCTGAGGATCTAGGTTTGAAGCCAGCCCGAGTAAGAAAGGCCATGAGACTCTTTTCTCCAATTAACAACTAGAAAACTAGACATGGAGCTGTGGCTCAAAGTGGTCAAGTGCTAGCCTTGAGCTTTTGTAAAAGCTCAGGGACATTGCCTAAGCTCTGAGTTCAAGCCCCAAGACTGATCCAAAAAGGGGGGGAAAATCTTTCATGCTATAAAAGGTCATTGAAAAAAAATCCAACTATCTCCTGGTTAGATACTTAAGATGCAAGCTGGCCCTTTGCATTGAATCCCTTACCCCAGGGCAACAGGTGGCTGGGGAATGGCTAGTTACATGGACAAAGGTGTGCCCCAAATAACACACTCATCTCTCCGTCTCACAGCCTCCCCTACCCCCCGCCCGGCCCTAGACCCAACATACTCACCTCTTGAACAGATGGGTGCCCTACAGCCAGGCTTCTGCTCCGTCAGAGAAGGCTTTCAGCCTCCCGCAGGCCCTTAACGCACCTAAATCCTACTGTTTTTCCTGCTTCAAGGCTGTAGGAAGATTAACAGCTGCCCCACACTACTGAGCATAAGAAGCAGACTAGCTGAGACCAAGCAGACCAAGAGGGGACTAAGACTCTGCACCCTGTGCAAGCACACTCCCCCACCTCTGTAGGTTTGCATCCTGGACCCATGCAGTCATTTCTGTATCCCCAAGTCTCTAGCAGTCCTGCCATCCACCTTCCTCTTTATATGTCCATTTCTTTTGGCAACTTTTAAGGCTCTCTGCTATTATCACTATATATTATAGTATCTCTGTGTGTGTTCACCTGCGGGTATGACAACAGCTACACTGCAAGCCTTAGAAATCACCTAGGGCTAGCTTGTAGACCCTGTGGGGTGCTGAATGGGGAGGGGTATGAGTCAGCCATATTGGAGAAATTAGTTTACTGTTGCTCACCCCAGTAAAACGTAAGCTTTCTGGGTACAGTGGTCTCTGTCCAGTGTACCACTGGGCCCCCAGTTTGCTAGGACATGGTTCTATAATGCCCTATATGCACTACATAGAGGAGGGCCTCAAACATTTGTTGAATTGCATGCATGCATTCTCCTTAGCAACCTCTGAATAAATAGGAACCACAAGTAGAATTGGACACAACATCTGTCCAAATCCTGATTCTATGCACTCCCCCCCCCCAAAAAGAGCCAGGCGCTAGTGGCTCACACCTGTAATCTTGGTTACTCAGGAGGCTGAGATCTGAGGATCTTGATTCAAAGCCAGCCTGGGCTGGAACATCTGTGAGACTCTTATCCCCAATGAACTACCAAAAAACTGGATGTGGCGCTGTGGTTCAAGTGGTAGAGCATTAGCCTTGATCTGAAGAATGAGGGATAGCCCCCCAGGCCCAGAGTTCAAGACCCACAACTGGAAAAAAAATAGGGGGGGAAGGGAAGGAAGTAAGACATCTTTAATCTAGGGTGATTGACAACTCCTGAAAGCACATGAAGGGCAGGACCCTCCCTATCATCTCAAACCCATTTAAAGGAGACTGGGAGCAGAGGGCCCCAAGTTAACGTCCACCTGCTGAGGTTGGCCTAGTGCGGGGCAGACCAAGCAAGCATGTGGCTCACCTCATCCTCCTGGGGTCACTGAGAGAGTGGGAGCTGGTCTCTGGTGACTCAGTGTGTTCCCTCTGGCATAGGATCGCCAACAGTGAGCAGGGGATTTTAACCAACTCCAAAGCACAGTGGTCTCCTCCTGCTGTGGCTCCAGCCAGGGTGTGCATGTCTTCAGCAGTTTCTGGCTGCTCCCCACTCACTCCTCACCTGCCTTCCTGAGCTCTTCCTTTCCAGACATCTAGAAATGTTCCCACCGGGTACTTTCTGGTGTTAGTCACTGCGGCCACCACTAGAGGGCCGCACACCTGTCTTTGAGGGTACAAAGCATCCTTTTTGGTTTTAAATAATCCTAAACTCCCAGCCAGACGACTTGCAGACTGATGGCCAGGAAAGCTGGAAGTGGTGGGGGTGTGCCTCCGGCAGACACTGTGGGGGAAGGAGACATTAGAGGCAACTGAAGAAAAGGAATTTCCAGGAAAATGTGGATCCCTGTCCAACCCTGCTAGAAGGAAGCTTCCCCAGGCTCTAGAGGCCCACCATCAGCAGTCCCCTTGGACTGCCATTTGCTTCCAGATACTCATATTGGGGGTGACCAGTGGCTCTTCCCCAGTAGTTGAGATAAAAGGCAGGTACTACTCATCCAGCCATAGGTGGCTTTTTTTTTTTTTTTTGGCCGATCGTGGGGCTTGAACTCTGGGCTTGGGTGCTGTCCCTCAGCTCTTCAGCTCAAGGCTAGTGCTCTACCACTTGAGCCACAGCACCACTTCTGGTTTTCTGGTACTTAATTGGAGATAAAGAGTCTCATGGACTTTCCTGCCCAGGCTGGCCTCAGATTTCAGCCTCCTGAGTAGCTAGGATTACAGGCTTGAGCCACCAGCACCCGGCTTAGGTGGCCTTTGGATACCCACTGTGTGACAAGAAATATTCCTCACCCCATTGCTCTAAGAAACTTGGATGAGCAGGGCAGCTTTAGCCCCACTCACCACTACCCCCTAGTAGTTACAGCCCTGCCAAGTCAGCTTCAGGAGGCAATGCAGAGCTGAGACACCACCAAACTCTAGGGGCATGAGGGCACTTGTATAGGGCCAGGAAATAGCCTCTCAGAGGCCCACTTAAGCTGGGTGTCCCATGCCAAAAAAAAAAAAATGGGCCCTCTTCAGTGGCTCAAATTTGTGTGCACCCCTTCAGGGAGAGCAGACACTCCATCACTTCAGGGCTCATCAGGTGGTGTGTGGAGTATGGAGTGGGGCTGGGGCACAGATGAACATAACTACTCCACCTCCACAGCTATGGGCATATCTATAGGCAGAATCCCAAACTCCAGATCCTGAAGAATGCCCTTCCTTGTCAAAATTACAGGCAGATATTGTCCAAAAGAATAGAAGACAACTGTCCTTATGGTGTCTCTCCCACCATTCAATTAAGACATAACCCTCCCTCCTTCCTATCCTTCCCCAAGTCCTTACCTGGCTGTCAACCTTCCCAGGCCCCATTTAAAATGCTTTCCACAGAGGAAAAGCATTTTCCAAAATAAAAGGTCACAGATTTTCATTGTTCCCAGCCCCAGAATGCATGCCAGTCACATGCAATCTAATCTAAGGTGCCAGCACACCTCGTCAGAATCTGAACATCCCCTAGGCCCATCAGTAGGCTGAATTCCGAGGGTACCCGGTGAAGTGAGAGGAGACTTCAAGCTAGGGTGCGAGTCCTATACTTAAAGGCCTCTGGGGCCCTGCAGGCCCAGACTCCTGGCCCCACCACCACAGAGGCTGCAAGAATGCTGTCTTCTGAGAGATCCTGGCTGTCTATAGCTAAGGACACTTCCTAAAAACAAGGCTGTACAAAGGGAGCACAGGGCATTTTGTGAGAACATTCTAGAAATACACCTGCTACAAACAGGGGTGTTAATGAGAACCACTGTAAGCAGGGTGGACACTGACAAGGTGGACACTGGAAAGGAACAGGTACAACAAACACACAAACACACACACACACACACACACAATCTTTCACCTTGTCTGTTCTCTCTTCCCTGTTTACAGACACTGAGTGACAATGTCAGGAAAGCAAGATGAAGAAAGTCATCACTTGGCGGAATAAAGCTCTCCTTGTCACATGCTAACAAATTACTGATCAAGTGAGGAAGGACTGCTCTTTCCCCTCTTTATAGCACATGTGGCATTTGAAATCCCTGAAGGAAAAGTGCCCGGTAATGACAGTAGCTGAGGTTAACCGGGACCCACAATTATCCCATTCAGTCTGAAATGGCTGCCTCTTGAAACCTCAATTCCAGTTACTGCCCTCTCCAGTGACTTCATACCTCACTGTCATTTCCATTGCCCCAGAAGTGCAACAAATCAGGAGAATCCAATTTAGCTGGACAGCTCCTAGCAGCCATTCCCCCCTCCCTAATCCCTAACCTGTAGGCAGTGAGCAGCAGCAGCAAGAGAAGGTGGCCAGATAAACCTGGATATACTTCGTTTATCTGAAATCCAGTTAGTTAACTGATGCAGCTGTTCTATATTTGCCAACTCTATCCAGAATGAAGACACCATGCAACACCTACTGCCAGCTGGGAGCCTGGGAACAGGGCTTCGTTTACCTGGGACATGTCCAGCCTTCTGGCCCCTGTGGTATTTGAAGTTGTCTGCTAAACTGAACTTGCTGACACACTAACCTGGCTGCTTAGCTGGTCACAGCAGTAATATGTACAACAAGAAGCACAGAGCATTTGAAATCATTCTAGCTAGTGGCTTGAAGCTTTCTTCCCCTGCCCATTCCTAGAATGAGCTGGTAGGAAGATTTCCTTCCCTCTTGTCCCCAGCCTGAGGATTACTAAAATACACCAAGGTGTCAGAAGACAGGCTGGAGGTAGGGCAACTCCTGAAATCAGTCTGGAACAATTAGGAGTGGTGAATACCCAAGACTCTAGAAATACTATACTGATGAAGAATGCATGTTCCCACCAGGAATTGTATAGGTCACATGTCCTCTCCAGGTGCCAGACATGCCACTAAGTCCACTTCTAGGGCTGAGGCTCAGTGAGTCCACAGTCAGTTTTCAGTACTCTAATACTTAACACAGCAGTCGGCCCGTCCTAGGCACTTCCTCAGTGGCAGGTAGAAGTGATTTGAAATACTTAATGACTGGGACTAAAGTTCTGCGGCCCAATGGAGACACTTCAATGGTGTTCCAGTCTAGAGCAGCAGGAAGGCAGCACCTTTGTGCCTAACTGCTGTTAGTTTTATCAGGTACAAGTAAAAGTCCAAAGAGAGAACAGACTCCAGCTTTGTTTAGTTCTTAAATGAACAAATGCTGGATACTGCAGGACACACACACACACACACACACACACACACACACACACACACGAGCTTTGGCTCAATGTGTAAAACACTAGCCATGAGCAAAAAAGCTCAGGGACAGTGCCCATACTCTTGAGTTCAAGCCCCAAGACTGGCAAGTAAATAATACTAAAATAGTAATAATAATGTCTAAAAAAAAAAAAGCTGAGGTTGTAGTTTAGCAATAGAGAATCAGCCCTAAGTTTAAACCAAAATAAATAAACTAGCCACAGATGTTGCCAAGTTCCATGAAATCTCTAATTAGATTGTAAGTTCTTGGTGGGCAGGAGTGGAGACTACCTTCTAGGCCCAGAGCAAAAGGTATTTCTTGCCTTTTGATGAGCCTCCAGTTCAGGAGTGACACCACCAAAGGACTTGATCTACAAGAGCTCACCAATTCACCAATTCCCTTCAGTTTTTCCTTTGAACTTTTTTTTTTTAAAGATCAAAGGAACAGAATGAGTAGAATCAAATCTCCGGCCTGTGAACAGCATGCAGATCACATCAGCATTTTCCTTTGAAAGTCTCATTAATTATGCGCTACAAGGAGACAGGCACCAACCCTGTCCATCTCAAGTGCCCTTGATTTTGTTAGAAAGTTGAGTCCTATCCTGTGATGACAAAAGACTCCCAGAGCCATTTTCTCCTCGTTTCTCAGGGCAAACAGTAAAATCACAGAGAATGAATGTTTTTAAGGAAAGGATTTAGTTCTCTGAAAGGGGAGCCGAAGGTAACTTCTGAGGCTAACAATCTGTCACAGGGACATCACTTCTGGGCATAGCTATGGGAGTACGGGTATATGGAAAGCTGACATGGCCTTGCAAACTCAACTTTTCTCCCCAACTCTGCACAGACCCATCAGGTCCACTGGACCACAGAATCAGCCTTGAAGTACAGGCATTGGGATTTGCTTCAGGATGCCTGGCCCTTCTGCCATGGACCTAGTTATGTTATCCTTCCCCCAAATAGCTCCTCTGAGCAAGTTCCTCACCTGTCTATTGCTGACCAGTTAACTCTTACTCAGAGCCCTAGCTGGGCAGTTCAAGGTCTAGTTGCTTTTCTCTCCCTTCTGGTTTTTAGGTCTCATATGAGTCAAAGGTACTTATCTCCTGCATGCAGTTCTACTTGGAGCCAGCAGAAGTGCTCAACACAAGGAAAGGTAAATTTGAATTAACTCTTATGGGCTGATGAAGAGGTAAGCCGGGGAGTAAACATATATTTAGGCAACACGGACTATTCCTCACTTAGGCACCGATACGTTTCTCTCTGCAAGTAAGGGCAATGTTAAGAAAAAGACAGGCAGTCGTACCCTATACAATTCTTAGAACATTCTTGTGAAAACACTGAAACACGTGACTCCATATAAGTGACATACATCCTGCCTCATCAACTCCCCTACAAGACTCATCTTTTCAGACACTGTGGTCAAGCCTAACTGAAGGTTGTGTCTAGGACAACAAGATGGGACCATGGGAGAGCAGACTACAACCCCCAGGCTACAACTTGATGGCACATGAATCCAACAGATGAGCAGATGGCCCGATTATCTTACAATGTGCTCCTTCCTACAAGGATTTGACAACTGGAGGACAGAAACCTATGGATGACAGATTTCTCCCTAGGAGCAAAATAATCTTTGGAGACCCTTTGGGGGAAAGTGTACCTCAGGAGTGGCCCATAAACCAGCAGAACAAACCTTGCCAGGGCCCAGTTGGCCCATTAAGGAATACTCTCCCTTATTTCCTCTCCAGTGTAGTCCAGGGCTTTGGGGACTAAGGTGAGAGAAAGAGCCAAAGGTGATGACAACTACTGCTCAGGGACCAAATTCATGAGTGTGGAACAAAGTCAGTTAAAGCACATGGAAGGCCACAAAAAAGGAGCAAAGAGGCTAAAAGTCCTTTATAAGAGGGTGTGTGTAAGTGATCAGTTAGCTCTCAGAGGTAAAATATTGCCTATCCTCAAGCTTGGCTGGAGGCACCTAACTTTTTTTGTGTGTGTTTCTAAGACCTAGTCTTTGGCTTCCAGTGGGATAACAAGAGAACTGCAAATTATTAATATCAGATGACTTGAGGGATGGTCTTGGAGCCCCTAAACTTGCAAGTATTCCAGAAGAGCAAGAGAATATGCTTGTGATATTTCATTCACAAATTCTAAGCCACTTAAGGCTGAGGTTGGTCTTCATACTCAAATAGAAATGTGAAAATAAACTGTGACTCTTTATATGGACTATTGCATCTAAATAAAAGTAATTCCCAAAGGCTTTGTTTCCTTGCTCATTATGGGTAATGTTTTAATCAGGGAAGGTCAGTTTAACCATATTACAGACACCTATATGGCCTCTCATTCTCTGGACCAACAACTACTGATGGTTTTGTCCTGTAATACACAAATAAAAATTAATGAAACTTTAAAGAAAAACAAAAAGAAAATAAAATATTGAAAAGAAATACAAATCAAAGAAATTTATTAATATTGACAAAAATACATAATATAAAAACAAAACAAAACACAACACAACAGAAACAAAAGCCAAACCCCCACCCCAGTGTGTCCCTGTGCCTAATGTACTGACAGTGTGCAGTCCCCAAAGCCCCAAAGCATGGCACTTAATTCATGAGGACCTCCATCTGCACCAGCCTTGCATTGGTGTCCCCAGACGTCCGGTAGGGTATCATTCCAGCAAAAGTAATCAGGGCTCTGGCTTGGCTTCGGAGTTGCTGAGAGAGGGAGCAAGGGAAGAAAAACAGTTAACTTTCAAGTCAGGCAATGCACTGAGAACTGTAGTCATGCTCTTTCACTCTCCACCCCATGGCGCCAGGGACAGATCCTGGTGGCCAGGTGGCATTCTTGCCCTTCACTGCCATATCCCTGCAGCACCAGGCAGGGTTAGTTAGCAAAGCTTGCTCACCAGAGCCCTGGTTCCTTGGGGCATCAAAGCCCTTCCAGTAAGCAAAAAGCCAGTGAGTGTGCCAGCCAAGCTGGCTCACCCAACCCCTGCCTCGCTTCTGACACAGCTCTGAGCTTCAGGGCTGTCTGTCTGTCCGTCTGTCAAGCTTCTGTCCACTTGCTTCCATGGGGATCTGAGTTTCTGGGGCCCTGTGAAGTACCTGCAATGCCAGAGGCAAGGACTATGACTGTGTGCAGTTCCACATCCTTTTCCTATCCCACTCCACATTTTCCCCCCTTTCCCTTTCTTCCTCCCTAACATTTGTGGGCCTCTCTTTCCAGGCAACAATATTTATTAAATCTCTGGGTTATTCCTGGAGGGAAAATATTTATATTTAATATTTAAAATATAATATAAAATAAAATATGTAATATTTAAAGCTAGGTGTTTCCAACAACAACAAAAGACATTCTTTACTATTGGGAGTAGAATAAAGAAACTTCAGAGAAAAGTTTCAGGTACAGACAGAGAAGTCCACACCTTTCTGGAACAGTAACAAAACTTTGAGAAAATTCAAGGGTCACTTACTAGATGTGAAATAAACTGGCAACACTGGCAAGTATATGTTCTTATGTCTTACAGAAAGAAATCTTACTTTGTGATGAGAATATTCATTGTATTTCCTTTAAAGGTGAATAAAAGCACATGGGCTATTGCTACCTGATTTGGTTACTTTAAATGAATTTTAGGAATGTTAAGGCAAAAGCTCCACTGCTAGGCAGTACACTTTAAACCAGGAAAATGCTTCTTGGGCAAGTAGCTTTAATATATAAGCTTCTCCTCAATCTTACATATGCTTATCTTATAGAAAAACCAAAACCCAAACCAAAGAATGATGAACAGAAATAAGACAGGCGAATGGCTTTGTTCATGATATGTAAAAACTTATTTCTATTTAATAATTCTGCAATATCAAATCTAGGGTCTCAAGCATGTAGGCACATGCTCTACCACTTAGCTACCCAGTCCTGACATAGGAACACTAAGTGTCTAAAAAGATTGACACAAAAAGAAATGTACTATTTACCTGACTTATGTAACTATAACCTCTTTGTACATAACCTTTATAACAACAATTTAAAAATTAAATTAAAAAAAGAGAGAAACTGAATCCCCCACAGAAGGTACTGTAGAGCCAGCTCCCTCCAGCTGAGGACAACAGCCTGCCAGACCACCTGCTTCTGTCTAGGGGCAGCCAGCCCCCAAGCCATAAGCCACACACGAAATACTGGGACACGTCTTCATCTGAACATGCAAGCTTATATACATCACTGCATTGTTCCTTTCATAATAACAGATTCCTGCTAAGTGCAGTGAGCCCACTGGCACATCTGGACACAGACCAGCAGGGATCAGCTGCATCACTCCTGAGTATTATCACCCATATTCTCAAAGTGAGCATTTCTTTTTTTTTTTTTTTTTGTCAGTCATGGGGCTTGAACTCTGGGCCTGGGCGCTGTCCCTCAGCTCTTCAGCTCAAGGCGAGCGCTCTACCACTTGAGCTACAGCGCCACTTCCGGTTTTCTGGTGGTTTATTGGAGATAGGAGTCTCACGGTCTCTCCTGCCCGGGCTGGCTTTGAACCGTGATCCTCAGATCTCAGCCTCCTGAGTAGCTAGGATTACAGGCGTGAGCCACCAGCGCCCGGCTTCAAAGTGAGCATTTCTGCCACCATTCACTAAGTCTTGTCACAAATGGTGCCTGTGGGGGCATAGTGGAGATAGCCCAAGATAGTCTCGGAGGCAGGACTGCCTGAATCAGGTTTAGTTGTTACACACTGTCCTGTGAGTCTTATCACGAATTAAATGGAGCAGGGCACAGTGACACCCCAGCACTTGGAGGGCTGGGGAAAGATGATCAAGAGCTCAAGGTCAGCCTGGGCTATATACTGAGACTGCCTCAAAAAAACCAAGGGCTGGGGATGTAGGTCAGAGGCAGAGTGTTTGCCTAGCATGCCCAAGATCCTAAGCGCCATCACAGCAGGACAAAAACAAAAGAATAACAAGGAAAAACAAAGTGCAAAAATTAAGGGAAAGGCAATTTAAAAATAAACCACTAACTGTTCTGTCTCATGGCTGACATGGGTCAAACAAATACACAAAGGTATTCTTATCAAATCAGACATCTCCTGTATGAGTCCTATACCCTGGACTCTGATGAAGCAAAAAAGGTACAGGCTAACATGCCAGACAGATTTGCCTTCAGGTATGGGCCCTGCACCTACCCAGCTATGGGTGTCTCAGTATCCCAGGCTGTTAAATGGGGCTGACAATGTGGTTCTAGCTGCCGTTCTAAGGTAATGCTCAAAGAGGAGAAACAAAGGCTTATATTAAATATGTTGATTTTTCAAAGTATGGTTTTGATTAAGGTAGTAACCAATAAACTAATATTCACAAAATAACTATATCTTAAAATGAACAAAAATTTTTTTTGTATGGGGCAAACTATCAATTAGCATTGTTTGATTTGTTACTTACATCTTAAGGTTATTTTTTGTTTGTTTTTGTTTTTTAGTTTGAGAAATGCAACAATACAATATTAGAGTTAGCATGTCTCAGAAGCTCCCTGACTCAAGCAAGGTTTGTTCAGGTATCAGGAAGTAAACGATAGAGCAATGTAGGGTCGTGTAGTCTCTGAACAGGGCCATGGATTCTGATCTGAAAGGTAGTTTTTGTAATGTTTCTCATGAACGCTGGGATCTTACAGAGTCACGGTCCTCGATGACTCGCTGGGGCCTGGATGCAGAGGATGGACTCGTCCCTTTGAGCCTCTTAAACTGTGTGAACAAGATGTTCATGGTGGCGAGAAGCACTTCTGAGAGGTTATGTCTGATCTATACAGAGAGAAACACATGGAGTTAAGGGAATGACCCAGCCTCGGGCCAGCAGTAAGTGGAGGAAGGATGGCCTCTGCCTGTCACATTATATCCCACATCTGCCAATGGAGAGCTGCTGTCATGAAAAAGGAACTGGTGGCCATATCATGTCAGGGCCAGTGTGACTGAAGCCTCCAGATATTGCTGCTCATGTCAGGTAGTCACTTTTCTCTTCTTTGTGCTCTGGAAAGGAGGAGCAAGCCAAAAGCATGCTGGGTGGGCTAGCAGTGATGACTATCCATAGATAAGGGTGCATACACTGGTTCTTCCCACTAGTCCCTACTGCCTCATACTCATATAGCTGTCTCCGATGTCTCTGCATAGCCCTACCAGAGTCCTTGGGGTAGTCTACAGGGGATAATTGTGGTACATTACTTCAGCTCATGATGCAATGAATGCTGTATCTAGGGAAAGACAAGAAATACAAAGGTGCAAATGGCTGAGGTAGAATGCACAGCAGGTGTGAAGAGAAGGATGGCATGGGGCAAGACTCCTGAACTATGTCTCGGAGTAGCCACATGTTCATGTGCAAAAGCTGGCTCTCTTTCATTCTCTAAAGCAGAACATGTTTTCATAGAAGGCATTTTCTAGGGTATGTTTTCCTGAAGAAAATCTTACTTGGGATGCATATAGGAATGACAAGGAAGGTCTAGGCCACTGTGCTCATCAAAGAACACAGAACCTTGGAGGGGTAAGGTCCAGCCATAAAGAGATTTTTAAAT
Organism: Dipodomys ordii; assembly: GCF_000151885.1. Lineage (NCBI taxonomy): Eukaryota > Metazoa > Chordata > Mammalia > Rodentia > Heteromyidae > Dipodomys > Dipodomys ordii. Next base: position 7,781,442 of record NW_012267322.1, on the reverse strand, counting down.
CTCTTCTGGTGATTCCAGTGTGCTGTCCAGCTGAGCATCTCTGGGCTAGGTGGCTCTGGTGGCAACGTGCTCAGAGCCCTGAAGAGACAATGACCCCGGGGCACATGTGGGATAACTTAGTCCCTGGTCACTGTACCTTCTTCAGCGAGAGGAAGGACAGCCATGAATCATGCATGCTTTTGTACACCATGGCAATTTTAAAAGAAGGTCAGAGTTAAGCATTCACACACACTATGGTACAAGTGACCAGTAAGAGAGCTAAACCAGACCTCACAGGGTCAACCCTGGAGACTTCCCTCCCATGAAAATGTATTACCTCCCAGAAAAATCAGGTTACGAGAAAATCCTGGAACACTGAGTTTGAATGGATTACTAGCTATGTTTAAACAAAAAGCTTTCAATTGTGGAAGTGGGGGAAAAACAGAATTCCATAACTTGGGAAGTAAAGGACTTACTTCATCACTGAAGTTCCTGAAGGCAGCAACTCTTTCTTCTACACTTTCCTGATTTAGGGGCACCAGCTTTAAGCGATCAATTATCTGTTGGGGGAAAGAAAACCAAAAAACAAACAGCAGTGCCTATGACAACAGCATCAGTCATTTAATCTCCTTCAATGACTTTTTTCATCAATGCTGGGGATTGAGCAACAGGCCCAGTGCTTGCTAGGCAAGTGCCTAAGTACTGAGCTACACTCACAACCTGTTTTGGCATTTTTTTTTGAGACAGGGACTATGCTGCCCAGGCTAGCCTCAAATTCTCAATCTTCCTGCCTTACTTGTCTAAGTGTTGGGATTATAGCTATGTATAAGCATGTCCAGAAAAAAATGAGGAACACCAATCTTCTCTGTATACACCAAGACTTTGATTCTAACTAACCTGATTCTTACTCTAGTTTTCTGTTCCCATTTTTCAATTCAGAGATCTCAAATTACTCTGAGAATCCTTTCTGTTCCCAGATTAAAGAGCAAGTAATAGAAAAAAGAAATTGAGGGATAGGGAGGAGGAAAAGCAATACAGAAATCTCCTTTAAGTTCCGAAAAACACACTTGTGTTCACTTAAAAGGCATATTGGTGACATTTCTTTTGTTTTAAATGAGCTCCATGTGATTTGAATTTTCAAGGGCATACATTAACTTACACTTCAAACATCCCTTCTGAAACTTACATCAAAGGCTCTGTCAATATGGCCACTATGATATTCATCAAAAAAGGTGATCAAGTCCAAGAGAAGATAGAATGTTGAGTCCACAAATTTATTTGCACTGATTCCTTGAGCCCTATACCTGAAAGATAAAAACAGGGAGTGGGAGGGAAGCAAGACTGTAGGATGAATTTCTGTATAATCTGCAGGATTCATAATGCATCAAAACCTTTTGAAGTCTCAGCAAAGAGAACTACAGTGTAGAAAGATGTTATTCTAAAATGGTGGTAGACTTGGTATAACTTCATCTACATGTACTTTTCATTAACTATGGTTCTTCAGCTTGAGCCACTATCTTGACAGCCAAATATCCAGGAAGAGGATGGAGAAGTCCTCATGGCAGAAATGCTCATTAGTCAACGCCAGGAACTGTTTACTAAATTGAGATACTTCACTTGCTGAACAATCTTTGTGTGTCCTAGACCTATATCCTGAACCCAGTTTTCTCTGGGTCATTTTATTAAGGATATCTACTTCAAGTGTAAAACACTAACATCCTTTCCCTCAGGCTGGAAGTTAAACACCGTAAAGTGTAATAACTCAGTAAACTCATGGTTGAGGAGGGTGGATTCTGGAACACTGGCCTCTAAGCAGAAATCCTGCTTTGAAGAATACCCCCATCCCTCCATCATTAGCTGTATTTCTAAATGCCCAAGGCAGGTGAGTTAGTAGAATTACTTTAAAGCAGCCTGCTAACCAAATAAAAGGAAGCATGTAATGGAGTGGGTCCAGTGTCTTGGCACCAGTGTATTGACACCCTCAGGCCTTCACAGATCCAAACTCCAGGCCTTACCGCTCTGCGATGGAGAGTGCCATGTTCTTCAGCCTCTCCTTGTTGGACTGTGGGGCACTGATCTGGGGGACGACAGGGCTCAGCAGTTTGTTCATCAGCTCCAAAACTTTGTCAGCATTCTGTTCAAATTTTTTTTTAATTAAAAAAATAATCAACAAAAGAAACAAATGAAAACTCTAAAAAGGGCACTATTCTGGGGTAGTGGAAGTATTCTGTATCTCAATGTGAGTGGTTACACAGATACATACCTATAGAATGCATCCATTGTACACTTACTAACTGTACATTTTTCTGTATCAAATTATTCTCAATCAAAAGATTTTTCAATTGAAGAAAACATGAATTATTACCTTGTTTTCATCTACTCTTTGCTGGTAAAAGGAGGAGTGTAATTGTTTCACAGTTACCTAAATCACCAGCAGCATCACATGTCACATGTTCTTAGGTAGAAATGTTTATTCCAAACTCTAATTAGGCCCCAGCTGCAGGGGTCCTTCTCTGATCACACTATGTACCAATGTTTGTGTGTGTGTGGAGGGGGGGGTGGGGGGCGGCGGCGCACAGGATGCCAGAGGGCAAGGTAAGCACAATGGTTTTGCACCATCAGCTTCACTGTCAAAATGTGTTTATTCTGCTGCCAAGTGAGCCAATAGCTGAATGCCTGCAGGACATCCTTTTAAAAATGCTGCTCTTGTTTGGCCTGATACACCATATGGCCAGAAATAATTCTGTAAAATGGGGATTTTGCCCTGACTGGACCGTTAAATGTCTAAGCTCTAGAAAAAAAAAGATCTCATCAGGGAAGTATTTCAACAATGGCAATGTCAAAATGTTTGTGCAGAAGAAGCAAATGGTACACATTACCTTGGCAAGGTCATAAAGCTTTGCAGCATCTTCGAACAGTCCTTTATTTTCTGCCACGGAAGCAACTTTGTTGATAATAGGCTTTGTGTCACTAGTAAACTTATCTATGACTCCAGGCTGACAAGACAAATTATGGGAGGGGGGAGAGATGGGTGCACAGAACTATTATTTTAAACACACAGAAGCATCTGGGATCCAAAAAAAGAAAATTAACTGAAAACACTTTCCCTGAGCAATACATGCATTTCATCTGCTGGACTCAGGCTTTCTCGAAGATCTAAGGTCCTATTAAAACTATGTGAAAAGATCAGGAAAACAATACACAAAGGGACAGACTTAACAGAAGCAAAGAGGAATCAGCCATAAAACATTTCTGCTTTCTGCTTTTCCAAATGACTAGAGCACAGCTGAAATTATAAGTGATTTTAAATTTGCTGAGCATAGAAACTAGAAGGAAAAATCAGAAGGCTTAGAGAAAAGGTTATAAAAGGTTTTACACTTACTTTTCTAAATCAGATGGTAAAAGAAATCCAGTGTTTAATAAATACATGGCAAAGGGTGCCATGACATTAAAAAAACAAAAAACAAAAAACAAAAAACCCTGGTATTACTACTCAATAATAAGTAAATGGTTAATAGGCAAATGGTTCCTGAGAAAGGCCTCGGGAATGGCGGGAGGGTGAAGATGAATTATGCACTGTCTCTGGATACTTGGATCCTCCATTAGCTGAACTCTCAGGACTGGATCAAGTTGGGGTGACCTGTCCCTGCCACTTTGGGAAGTAGTATGGGAGTTGAGTAAAAGCATGGGATTGGAGGTCAAAAAGAGTGGTTCCAATTTCAGTGATGTGGATCTTGAGGAAAAGAATTAACCTCTCTTATCTCCATTTCTCCACTTGGAAAGCACTTCTTGGATTATTGTGGTGGTTAAACAAGCATATATACGCGAAGTACTCAGCACAGCACCTAGCAACTCACTGCCAAATAAGCAAAGGCCATCACGGTTACCAGCAGACTTCTCTTCTGAACTAGACAGGGTGAGCTTGTCTGGAGAGGCCCTGGCCAAACCACATATTCTGACAAATGAGGAGAGTGAATCCCTGAATGGCTGAGTGACTTTTCCAAGGTTTCAGGGAGAGGCAAGGTCAGGATTAGTCTCTGCCCTTCTTCTTCCATGACACCCATGGGTCCTGCAAATTTCATAGGAACTGCTAACGCTCTGAGTGGCTATGCTTTCAGGGTCAATGTGGAGTTCTGAGCCCTCAGAGATTTCCCTTTGAGCACTTTTCCAACAGGGGAGAGTAGGTACAGAAGGCAATTTGTCCATCTTCATGCTTTGTATGGTTTTAAAAAAAAGGGGGGGGCTCTCACCTCAAAAAATAGTAGATACAAAAAAAAAAGTGTTTTTTGTTTTTTGCCAGTCCTGGGGCTTCAACTGAAGGCCTGAACACTGTCGCTGAGCTTCTTTTTGCTAGCACTCTACCACTTGAGCCATAGCACCACTTCTGGCCTTTTCTGTTTAGGTAGTGCTGAGGAATCAAACCCAAGGCTTTATGCGTGCTAGGCAAGTACTCTACCACTAAGCCACATTCCCAGTCCCAAAGAGTATTTTTGTTTTCTTGTTTTTTTTTTTTTGGGGGGGGGGGTCTGGTCGTGGGGCCTGTACTATGGGCCTGGGCACTGTCTCTCAGCTCTTCAGAACAAAGATAGCGCTCTACCACTTGAGCCACAGCGCCACTTCCGGCTTTTTTCTTCTTGCTTATGTGGTGCTGAGGAATCGAACCCAGGGCCTCATGCATGTAAGGCAAGCGCTCTACCATTGAGTCACCTTCCCAGCCTCCCAAAGAGTAATTTTAACAAAAAGTTATCTAATGAAAAATTAAAAAAAATTTACACACAAATTTGTAAAGTCAAACTCATCATCATTTGATTATTGATCCTCATGTGTGTATGTTGAGATGGTCTCACTCACTATACAGCTCAAGCTCATCTAGAGCTCTCAATCTTCTTACCTTAGATCCCCAAGTGCTAGGATTATAGTAAGGGCTACAATGCTTACTCTTACCTCATTCCATTTTTGAAACCAAGTAACTTCGCTCATATTTGTATCAGTACTTCAAATCCTGAGAGTTATAAATCCCAAACTAACTTTATCTATCAAATTTTAGTGAGTTAACATTGTTTCCTCTTTTGAACTCAGGGCCTCTTGCTAGACAGGCACTCTACTGAGCCATAGCCTCTAGCACTTTTTTGCACTGGTTATTTTTATTTATTTTTGTAGGTCTTGGGGCTTGAACTCAGGGCTTGGGAGCTGTCCCTGAGCTTTTGTGCTCAAGGCTAGCACTCTACCACTTTGAGCCACAGCTCCATTTCTATTTTTTTGGTTAACTGAAGAAAAGAGACTCATGGACTTTCCTGCCCTAGCTGGCTTTGAACCAGCATCTTCAGATCTTAGCCTCTTGAGTCACTAATACTACAGGTGTGAGCCTGGTTATTTTTTGATAGGGTCTCACTTCCTGCTTAGGAATGTACCTGGGCTGCAATCTATCCATTTTAGGCTTCCCATTGTAGCTGGGTTGAGGCATGGGCCACTGTGGCAATTCACTGGTTTAGAAGTGGGTTTTATGTATTTGTCTGGGCTGGCCTTGAATTGTGATCCTTCCAATCTTAGCCTCTCAAGTAGCTAGGATTACAAGTGTTTCGCCCTTAGCACCTGGCCTCTTAACATTTTTTCAAAATATATTTAACTTACCTTTCTACTTCCGTCATTTTCTAGTTTCCCAAGAATCATATCAAACTGAGGAGGAAAAAAAGTTTACTGAATTTACTGAAGAAAGATAAATCACAGGACCTCCCATCCCCAGCCCCCTGCCATATTCACCATAACCACACCGAAGGAAGTATGAAAGCTGAATTAGTAGACATGCACTAAAAACTACAAGCAGAAGAGACGGACAGAGACCTACCTCTCGAGACTCTATCACAAGCTCGCTCACACAACGCAAAAACATGTTTTCTCCTTGACTATCTTTCTCATCTCTGTAAAAGGACAAGAGAAACTCAATTTCTGATATCAACTAAAAGGTCTATAATAGTCACTCTTAGACTTGATGGGTAAAGGGTCAAAGACAAATTTTACCTGAGGAAGTAAAAGTACTGGAGCGCCTCCCTTGGGTCAGTGGACTCAAATTTCCGGGTGTAGAGCATGAGTAACCGCACAAAGTTCAGCCGCCGCATGCAGGGAGGGTCACCAGGCTCATGGCTAACTGCGTGTGGAAACAATGGGTCAAAGCAACATGACTCCCCTGCTCTGAGCAACCAAGGACTTGCAGAAGCTGAATCCAAATGCTAGTCCACCAGCATCTATCCACTCCAACAGCCCATGCATTGTTCTCATGCAAGCTCTGGTCACACAACCCTTACCAACCTGTCCTCAATTTTTTCTTATAATAAATTTCCAATATGATGGTCTTCAAATGAAAAGATCACACTAGTAACAAATTATGACTGGTGATTATTGTCATTCATCTACATTTAGGTGGCTCTCCCTCCCATGCTGGTAGCACCTAAGATGGTTGGCTGGGGTTTCCAAAGTCATTGGGATTAGCCAAGACTTAATGGACCCAGGTTCATGATTCTTGGGACTGCTTTGACCATGAAGCAGAACCTTCTTTATTTAGCTCCTCAGAAAATAGTAATGGAAGAAAAAAAAAAAGCAAGGATTGCATCCTAAGTATCCAAGTGTCTACAATGCTTTAAAATGACTGACACCATCTGCCCAAATCTTTCGTGGTTAAGATTCTGTGGGCACTGTTGTCACTGGGAGAGATATGCTATGGTCACACTACTGTGAATGGAGGCACAAATACTCACGGAGCTGGGCACTCTGTCCTGAGGATTTTAAAAGTAACTTCAACTCAAACAGCACCAGGGCCACATGGACAGCATGGCAGCGCAGCCGCTCCATGCGGAAAAGAAAAGCAATGGCTGCCTCAAACTGAGCAGTCAGGAACAGCACTTGGAAGTAGAGAAAAGGCTGCTGGTTCACTGTAAAGTGGGATTCACCTGGGGGAGAAGATCCACAAAACCCATTCAGAAGGAAGCTTGTCCATGGTAGCACAATCCCCCAAGCAGCAGCCCTGTGCCTATTGGACTTGCTGGGTGGGAAGAAAGCACCAGCATGAGCCTGAATTAATAGAGGGGACTCTGGTGCTATGTGAAATGTGACCTGTTCCTCCACTTTGTCTAGACTTCACAAGAGGACTGAGAGCAGGAGCTAGGTTATAAATCCAAACTGACTGCATCAGATAGGAAAAACAGAGTTAAGCACTTTAGAACAGATTACAAAGTGATGATTTATCTCTGACACCCTGGTAAGTCACTCAATATGGAGACAAATGAAGGTTTCAAAGATGTTTTACCTTACTCATATTCACAGAAATTTGACCTCAACAACTACTGAACACTAATGGGAGTTTATCCTTTTCTTCTAAAAATTATTGAACAATGCAAGGGGAGAGGGGAGAAAAGACAGTTTTTCTCTCCTTTGTGCTCAGATGTCATTATGGACAGGATCTACTAGGAAGTAGGGAAGTCCAGTTTATATGTCACCCTGTTTACCAGAGCAAAAGACTTACAGAAAATAGTTTACTGTTGATCACCATGTAAATCATTTATATATCTGTAGGCCACATGCCCTCTACTCCATGTAAAATAGGAAAAAGGAAGAGTTTATTTGGAAGAAAGGACTTCCCCAGAGGGAAAACTACATGGTTGCCTTAAATGGACAAGGGAAAAGATGACTGTCCAGAATCTTACCATAGTCTTCTAACAGTTGTTTTTGGAACTGTGAGAGGGTGAGTCTGTCTTGTGGAGAGCTGGTGCCGTCGTCATCAAAACATACTTGGTTCAACTAAATCCCCAAAAGAAACACATACATGGGTACAAATGCCATCCTAAACCATGTGAGTGGTTGCAGCTGCCTAACAGCTACACTCAGTGCTGTGAGCTGGTGCCTGTGTGGAAAACGATGGTTACTGGGGCTACGGGGATATTGTTCAGTAGTAAGATTAGCATGTGTAATGTCCTGAGTCACTAAAAAAATAAACAAAAAATAAGCAGATAAACAAACACAAATATGGTTGGTTATTAACTGGAATGGGGCCAGCACATAAGAAATCCATTGGCTTGGCCCTGATCACCTTACTGGTATTACGGTTCATTAAGCAGGAATGGAGAACTTGAGCACATAGAAAGGGTAAAGCCCTGCCCAGCGAGGGAAACGTGTCTACCTTCAGCCACAAGTAATCTTCAGTTTTGTCTGCCACTTCACTCTGGTTGTCAGTGATGTCACATCTGCCAATGATACAGTATACAGCCCGCTTATAGGGATCTGTGTTGTTCCTGAGGGCTCTGCGGTAGTGAAGCCGGAGTTTGTTTTCAGTTGCTGGAGACAACCTGAACACATTAAGAGAACAGTCAGATAACACACAGTAAAGATTCCCCAAAGGCAAGTAAAAGCACTCACTAGGCAGTGAGGAAGCTTACTGCACCCCAGCAGCAGACACCATCCACCCACATAATGTCACTTTGACCTCACTTGCAGTTGCATCTGTGGCTCTTTGCTGTTTAGCTCTCTCTAGTCCTGAGATCTCTGAGGGAGATCAATGCTGGGGACTAGCATTCCATCCCACCTCAGAAGCCTTCATACAGTGAGGGACCAAAGTAAATTCTTCCTTTAACTATCTTAATACTTTGGCCTTCACATCCCTTATTCATATGGGGTTACTTCCCAAAAAGCACCTATAGGGTTTTCTGGGTAGAGGGGCTAAGATATTAATCCTTTTCTTTCTTCCTCCCACCCTCAACAAGGTTTGTGAGTGTGTGGTTGGTGTATTGTAACATCAACCAATCCTCCATTCTTCCTTTCCTTTTGTGGTTTTAGAGATTAAACTCATAGTCTTGTACTAGGCAAGTACTCTACCACTAGTCACACTCCCTACGGTTCTGTAAATGATAACATGAGCAAAACAAGAGCTTATGGTTTAAGAAATCTCTTGACATTCATTATAAACGTTGCCAAGCAAATACTCATTTTTCACATATGCAACAGGAGGAAGCATCATTATTCTTTTATATATGTATATATACTCTCTATATACATATGTATGTAAAACTGGATTTGAATCTGAACTTATAGCCAATGAGAGAACAAAATTCAGAGCAAAACTATTTAGCAGTTCTTTAATGCAAGAGCATTTTTGAAAAAAGAGCTTAGGCCGGGCACTGGTGGCTCATGCCTGTAATCCTAGCTACTCAGGAGGCTGAGACCTGAGGATCGCAGTTCAAAGCCAGTCCGGGCAGGAAGGTCTGTGAGACTCTTTCTCGAATTAACTATCAGAAAACAGGAAGTGGCGCTGTGGCTCAAGTGGCAGAGTGCTCCTCTTGAGCTGAAGAGCTCAGGGAGTACCTAGGACCAGAGCTCAAGGCCCACAACCGGCACAAAAAAAAAAAAAAAAGAGCTTAGTAAATTCAGTGTTTACTTCTAAGATTGCTAACTTTATGATTCTAATCTTCAAGTTATGAAGCATGTGACAGCATATTTCTACATTACACTGAATGGAAAAGCACTTTTGTTTAAGCAAGTAAGGTGAATGTAAAAACAAGAGGTTCCATTTTATAAAGAATCCTGGCATGCCCAGTATAGTAAACCATGCAGTCCATTATACACCCAAGCATAGTCCATCACTCACTGGAATAGAATTCCCAAGCACAGGTAAGTGTAATTCTAGATATCCGTATCAAAATGGGACTCTTTCTTAATGTTTTCAATCATTATTGCTAAGGCGTTGTGCTTACTTTCTAAGCTTTTGCCCCAAACAGAAACTTAATTTGAGCATGTACAGGGAAAAGAACACTGGAGACCACCCCCTCAATTCCACGTGGCTTCTTCTGGATGCGCCTCGCCATTCACTGTACCTTCTATCCTTGCTGTTCATGTACTCTTGGAACCAGGTTTTAAACTCTCCTAGCTGGTGCTGGGCTCGATTGACCACCTGAGATGCAGCAAGCAGGTCCCCACAGCGCATGCAGTAGTAAATTAATGCCCAAACAGGATGGCCTTCTACCTCTCCATCCTAAAACAGGAATGACAGATACTCAAAATAAACCAATAAAAGCTAACCAACAATTTCTAATGTACCAGCTAAGTCCCTGTCCTTGTACCAAGTCACTTAAGTTTCCATAGCAATACCATGATGTTAAGAATCATTAACAGACAGCCTCCTCCTCCCTATTTTACAAAGAAACTGAATCATGAGGAAGTTCAGTACTGGAAAGTGACAGTGTGGATCTGGAGTTTTTCATCTGAAGCATGTAGTCACTTGATCTAAAGCCAGTCTCATGTTTTCTTCATGGAACCCAGTAACTAGTAATAACTGGAAAACATTCTTCTTAGATAACTTTTAGGCCTCCCACACCCACAACAAAGGTAAGAGATGTCACTGACCAATCAAGAGAGGATGGTTATATAATTAACTACTAATGAACAGCTAATTGTTCATTCCTAGTTCACCTTGGTGCCAGACAGTAGAGGCATCAGGGGCTAAGGCAGCTCTGTCTCACTATTGTAACTGATCTGTCCTAAGTCTGGCCTTGTTACATGTCTGTATAGTAGACCTCTGCCTAATCTTCTCTCTGTGTTTCACCAACTCCTCCAAAGAAGTAGAGCCCAAACCTCTTTTCTCAGCCCTTTCATTTTATCCCTAGCATACTCTTCCTGAAAACCAAAATCACAAGATGTCACTGACCTCTTACAGCCTTTGAGCTGGCCACATGCAAAGTGGTTAGCCTGTTTTCAAGACCTTCACTAACTTGTCCAGACTCACTGGGCCTTTACTACATGCCCGATGCTACAGGTATTTTGTTGTCTCCACCCATTTGTTCATGTTGTCCTATCCTTCTGGGATAGCCTTCCCAAGGCCTCAAGTTGGATCATCCCTATTCTTTAAGTATGACCTTTTATGATGTCAGCCTCCTTTGTATCCCTCTACCCTTACTATAAAGCTTCAGTTTAGCATTTTGTATACTACGTGATACTCAACTCTTAAGATATTCCATTGCTAGACTGAGAGTTTGAAAGAGGAGATCACATCTCAGAAATCCTATTACCCTCTGCTCTTCTAGCAGTTTTAGTCAGAAATTTGAGACATCATCCCTGACTACCTCCCACACCCATGACCACCTCTCACACCCATGACCTGAAGTCCCCCCTCTCCTCCCCTTTACTCTAGATTCCTCACAATTGACTTCTGAAGAGCCTCCTGCTCTTTACTGCTCTGACCATCTCTAAACAGAAACTAAGAAGGCCTAAGAGCAACTGCTCTAGTGTTGTGACTGACTATATGGGGAAGTCTGTGAATACCTGAAGTCCAGGTAAGGGAGCAGGAAGTTTTATGTTCAGGAAACTTCGAACCAACTGGTAAGTTCCAGGCACACCACCCAGCTGTGCCTGATGCAAATTTCCAAAGACAGTCACGAGGGTGTAATTCTTATAACTAGGAAAGTATTAAGAGGAAACACATATTACATACATTCATGCCATTAGGCTGTGAGTTCTGCCAATAGGGCCTAACACAGAAGAAGAAACAGTATATGTTTAATAAAGAAAAGACAGTATTTATCATTGGAAAGAATTCTTATCTCTTCAGATACTGGAAAGATTACCCTGGAGGAAAGCAAGTGTCCTATAGATAATACAGAATAATGATTCCAGTTCACAGCATTTCATACTCTAAGGAATTATTTAATTTTTTTCAACCTATAAAACTCAAAAGAACAGTCCAATGAATTTCTGGGTTAAGGAAGCCAGGATGATGATGTTAACATTTGTGTATGTTTCCCCTCATTATCCATATATATACATGCAAAAAAAATTTTTTTAACAAGCTATTTGAAAATATGTGATAGAAATCTGGGGCTATCTCACCTGTGAACACTTTCAACATGTAGCTCCTAAGAACTAGGATATTTTACCTTCTTAACCTTAATGCCATTATAATACCAAAAAATTAACATTAACATTCTATTGTTTTTTGTTTTTGTCGGTCATGGGGCTCGAACTCTGGGCCTGGGCGCTGTCCCTGAGCTCTTCAGATTAAGGTGAGTGCTCTACCACTTGAGGCACAGTGCCACTTCTGGCTTTTTCTGCTTATGTGGTGCTGAGGAATTGAACCTAGGGCTTCATTCATGTAAGCCAAGCAATCTACTATTGAGCCACCTTTCCAGCCCAACATAGTATTGTTATCTAAGATATAACTTATATTCAAGTTTATTAATGACATCCTTTATAAATTTATTTCCTTTAAAAATTTTTTATTTTGTTGTAAAGATGATATACAGTTATATAAGGTAATGAGTACATTTCTTGTCAAGCACTATTACACACTCCCTTGTTTTTTTCTCACTATCCCTCCCCTTGAAGTTTATTTTCTTTTTTTTTCTTTTGTTGATCATAGGGCCTGAACTCTGGGCCTGGGCACTGCCCCTCAGCTCTTCAGCTCAAGGTGAATGCTCTACCACTTGAGCCACAGCACCACATCCGGCTTTTTTCTTTTTGCTTATGTGGTACTGAGGAATCGAACCCAGGGCCTCATGCATGCAAGGCAAGCGCTCTACCACTAAGCCACCTTCCCAGCCCCAGAGTATGATTTTTGGAGGGAGGGGAGGGGGGTGGTTGTGAGGCTTGAACTCAGGGCCTGGGTGCTGTCCTTGAGCTCTTCAGCTCAGGCTAGCATTCTACCACTTGAGCCACAATGTCACTTAAGTTTATTTTCTTTTTAAATTCAGGATCCAATTCAGGAAATACATGACAGCTATAATAGTCATATATTTTCTTTAGTGTAGGGTAGATAGTTCTACCACCTTTTTTCGTTTTCATGGGAGACTTAAAAAAAAGCCTATGCCAAGGCTGAGGATATATATAGCTCAGTGGCAGAGCACTTGTCTAGTACAGACAAGAACCTGTGCTCAATCCCCAGTACCAAAGAAACAAAACAAAACAAATCCAGGCCAGCTGTCTGGTACAATATCCTACAGGCTACACAATTGCCTTATGATTCCAGACTAGATGGTGAGTGAGTGTGTGTGTGTGTGTGTGTGTGTGTGTATACATGCACTTACATGCATGTGTCAGTCATTCCTGAGGCTTGAGCATTGTCCCTGTGTGTGTGTGTGTGTGTGTGTGTGTGTGTGTGTATGTGTGTGTGTGTATGAGAGTGAATCTTGGAGCTTGAACTCAGGGCCTGAGCACTGTCCCTGAGCTAGTGTTCTATCACTTCAGCCATAGCTCTACTTATTGCTTTTTTAGTAGGTTGTTGGAGGTAGACTCTCATGGACTTTCCTGACCAGGCAGGCTTCAAATCATGATCCTCAGATCTCAGCCTCCTGAGTAGCTAGAATTACAGGCATGGGCCACCAGCAACTGGGTCCACAAATTAATTTAAGAAGTGTAATGAGCTCCTCATCACTGGAACTATTTAAAAGATTAAGAGAATAAAGAGTTCAAACAAATACATGTCCAATATGATTTCTTCCAACTTGAATGAAGACAATTCATGAGCTGACAAGGGCCCAAGCTGAAGAAGTCTGAATTCCTTGTGGGCTTCAAAATACATAGCCTGCTTTACTGTGGAATGTGGCAGAGAAGAGACAGAACAACCCTGTAGTTTCTCAACATTTCTGGCTTTATGTTTGAAAAATTATTTGGGACTGGGCCTACTTTGCCATCTGGTACATAAAAAAATCATTTGAAATATTGTACATATACTGTTAGCCAAACAGTATCAGCAAAATTACTTTAAAATCAAATATAGTTATTCTAAGATACCACATTTGTCAAAGGGTTAAATAAATAAGTCCTTAAAAAAAGATGTCCTAGAGATAGATACTCTAGAAGGATAAAAGCTATTTTTAATGTTCAGGACACTCCAAAATAGCTCCAAAAAATTCTGTCAAGGGACATTGTAGAACAAAAAAAAACATTTTGAATTAAATGAAAAATAAAATAGTAAATAATAGAATAAGATGGCTTATCAGAGATGTAAAACAAAGAAATGATGCCTAGTATGATTGGTAAAATTGAACAGCAATGTTAAGGATTAGGTTTAATGGGAAAAACAATAATGAGCAGTTAATTATGTACATACATTCATTTAAAAGAATTCCTAGGATTTTTAAAAATATGGTTCATATTTTACTGATTTATAAGGAATAAATATTGCTATATACAAAAGATTCTCTATGGCTGAAGATCAATATACCCAAAGCTTTATCACAAAGAAGCAAAGTTTGATAAATTATTTTACATATCTTTTATAACTGTGCAGAAGAACTTTAAAAAAAAAGGCAATCTGAGTTTAAGATTTTTCTTAACAAGGGAATGAAAGCTAGTGAGTATATGTTGGATGGTGTTCATTTCATGTGGCTATTGTATAATCAATACAGCATTTGGCATAAAAACCTATTCTCTGCTATACAAAGTCTGAATTACCTCAGTTACATACATGGAAATCGTATGACTTCCTAATGAAGTATTATTTTGTTGACAAAGAACCACCACACTACAAGGCTGCTGGCAGGTGCAGTGTTTCAGTGGCAAAGAGCTGCAATTTAGTCAGTACATTCAACTGGGCTTTCTTTTCCAAAGCCAGCAGGGAAAGGCCCAGCACTCTGTCTCAGAAATAAAGAGAGTCTATTGCACACTCTTGACAACCCCTGCTGGCCCATTTAGAGCTAGAAGGAGTGTCCACAGGGAGGGATGAATGGCCCTGGCCCTGCTAATGAAAGGGACAATAGTTAGGGCACAAGGACACAGCCACAAACCCCTCAGCAACCAACTCCCATTAGTGAGGAGGTGGCTAAAAAGCCAAGGCACAAAACATAGGCATTAGCAGCAGGGTAAGGCCCAGCCTCATAGGGGTTAACTCAGTAGAGTCAGAGGAAAGTGAAGTTAAGGGGGCCTCTCTAATGTTTTAAGATGGTAAGATTGCTAGAAGTAAAACTTTAAATGCTGCAGAAAACAAGAGTTAAAGAGTAATGGCTGAATCACATCAGCAAACGGGATTATAGCCTGAGGCCTTCACAATAGCTCCATATAAAGAAACAGAAGAGAAAGAAAAAGAGAAGTCTAACAATGTTGTGCTCTCCTGTGACCTTCCACAAGAGATCTTTTTTATTTGAAGATTTGAAGGGCTATTTTCTATTATAGGTTAACGTGACTGCCTTTAAAAATGTAAAGATGCTGTTAGTGGATGAATACACAAAGAAAATGTAGCACCTACACCCAATGAAGCAACATCACTATTTACAAAGGAAGGAAATAGTATCATATGTGACTACAAGGATGAATCTTTCCCTTTTTTTTTGATGATGTATGAAATTTTATTTATACTCACTGATTATTAACTTTGAATATAACATTCATTATATAGTCAACCTATTAATAAAAGGAATAGCTATTTCTGAAAATCACTTAAAGGCAAGGTATTTCTATTTCTGAATTGCATAAAATGCATAAAGTTCTTTATATTTAAATGTGTATTCTTTTGTGCAAATGTCTGCATCTGAATTCTTCTATCCATATGAGATCTAAAAACACTACATAAACAGACCTGATGGAGAAATGTTTCTAAGCACAGAATTACCTCTCAGGCTTAGTCAATCTGTTTAAATTACACAAGCTACAGCACACTCTGCCCTAGGACTACTGAAGCCAGAGAAACAGTTGACCTCAGGGGATTTAGATAGCCAGCTATGCTGTGTAATGGCTGCCTTACCTCTGCTCAAGGTATCCCAAGGCCTGCCTAACAAACTCCATGCGCACCTCCACACTGCTGCGGCTCTTCAGGGCATCAGTTGCCGGTGCCAATAATACATCTGTCATTTGTTTGACCATGGTCCACATGTCAGAGATGCTCTGTACATAAATGAGACTGCATGTGACAAAAGCTTCAGAGCTAGTAAAATTATTTGGCTTAGAATACTCTGACCTCAACAGTGGCAGGATGAAGAGAGGGGTGAGGTAAATGTTTTCTGTATGAGAGCCCAAGTTCGGTGCCGAAGAGCCCTGCCAGCCATCCGTGTTCTGTCCACTGATGATCATGCCCCACGTTCCCCTGAGCTGGTTTTCAGACCAGTTACCATTCCAATCTGACATAACCACCTACATAGTTACTGACACATAAAAAAAGCAACAGGAACACTGAATCTCAGTGGTTCACCCCTAAAGAAAAAGCCAACACATTTAAGATTGTCCAGAGCAATGGGAGTTTAAACACAAGTGCCGATTTTCAGTCTTTAGAAGGGTATTTAAGTCTCCCAAGGCTTAAAGTATGAGTTTAACCTAAATAATATAGGTTTTTGTCTTTCCAGAGACTCTCCAGGGCCACCGCTCTAACCCATGTTGTGTCACAACCTCCTACTTACTCCCTTCAAAAGCCCGTTCCTGGAAGGCACAGCATTCTTTCTTTTGTATACCCCACACAGCAGCCCCTTGCTCTCCCCAGAGTCCTCTTAGCTATCAATTTCTCCTTAAAAGGGTTTCCTGAGCCTCTCTCAAGCAGCTATTGTACAAACACAGTTTACACTTTTTCTGAAAACAAGAGAAAAGTCTGTTCTCAAGGTTTCCCTCAAACACGAAAGCTACAGAATTACAGCAATGTGACTTGCTCTAGGTGGTAAGGTACTGCTGAATTCCTTTTCTTCTTTAGAAAGGAAGACCTTTATATTTTATTTCCTTATACTTTACTTTTTAAGAAAAGCCAGATGCATTTTTGAGAAAAATGACCAAAAAAAAAATCTGGGTATAGATGCTTATTCCCCTAATCCTTCCCTCCCTACCTTTCCCTAGACACCTAAACCTTGGTTCTTGAGGGTAGGGATAAAGATCTCACATGAGTCAAGTTCAAGGGGCTAGCATAAACTACATCCTGCATTTCAGCCTCCTTAAAGAACCCGTGAAGTTAGTCTATCTGCGGAGGGAAACTCCTGAGCAAGTAGTCAGAGCCCAACAGGCCTGGATAGCAAACAGCTCTAGAACGCTTACAACTTAATTGACCCTGGCTGGCCAATTTGAAGATCAATTTTAAAGAAATAATAAAAACAAACAAGCAAAACCCACCCTGAGCCTTAGGAAAAGAAAACGGAGAAATAGTTAATATTGTATCATATACAAGAGAGTGTTTCCTCAGAACATTTCTGCCAAGTCAGTGACTGCTAATCCCCTCTGAACACCCAACTTCACTCAATAGCTCTGGTGCTACCTTATCATCCAGCTCTGCCACAGAAGCACAGAGGTCCACGAGGTTAGGCTGCAGGTGCCCATTCACAATCTTCTCATTATAGATATAAATCTGAAATGATGGAAAGCAAAATAAATGGCACAATTTCTATTTTTATTCTTTTTAAGACATCCTGAAGTAGTTCTGATGCCAACAAAGAGTCAGTAAAAGCTTCTGCCAACTTTCTCTTTCTTCTTTCTGTGGCTGGGCTGTCCACAGGGCTGGCTCTCCTGCTCTGTGGGCAACATACCCAAGCTAACTGCTACCCCAGCCTTCCAAACACCCAAAGAATAGGTGCAAGGTGGCCCTGGGACAGGAGTGCTCTGACACTCCTCTATGTATCTTTAAGGGGCAAGGAGCAATGAAGAAACTGGCAATATAAGACACTATACTGGCTGGATGCTGGTGGCTCACACCTGTAATCCTAGCTAGACAGGAGGCTGAGATCTGAGGATCGAGGTTCAAAGACAGCCTGGACAGGAAAAGCCCATGAGACTCTTATCTCCTATAAACAACTCAGAAAACTGGAAGTGGCACTGTGGCTCAATTGGTGGAGTGCTAGCCTTGAGCTGAAGAGCAGAGGGACAGCGCCCAGGCCCAGAGTTCAAGCCCCATGACGGGGGGGGGGGGGGGAGCACAACACTATACTGCTTCCTAAAAATTATGCCAAAGCCTGAGTCAAAAGAGCAAATGACTCCAGATCCAAGGCTCATGGACCAAGAAAGGGACCAGGTCACAGTCACCCTCCACAGACATTTGCTATTCACTTACAATAATCATTTCTCTGCTCCTTAGGTAAAAATACTGCACAAAAAGGAAGAAGATACAAAAGGAGGGAAGGGAGGGATGTTTAAGGTAGAGGAAAGGTCATTATTACTTTGGATTTTGCTTTTAAAGTACTAAAGTGATAATAGTAAAAATTAGTAAGTTCTACTCCTATGGAAGTCTTCACTCTGTATCTGAAGTCCTTGCTTTACTAAGGAAGTATTGCCCAGAGCACCGAGGTTAGCCAAATCATGACCCCACTGGACCTGAAGTTCCTCTACTTAATAGAAATAATTTCATTTAGCTTCCAGGGCTGTTACAGAGGCTAAATGAAGTGTTTTTAACCTCTAAGGCAATGTTTATACACTCAATAGTGAGTGGTTCTTAGGTGTCTCCTTTTGTAATATGCTGTGTTCAATACAGGTACTTAAGTATTCATTCTCCTCTGGAAGGGACAGACAGATAAACAGAGTCCTAAATGTTGTTAAGTACTACGAAGCTTTAGTCTTTGAAGATGTAGAAATGACATCATTTCTCTCCTCAGACATTTACAATTCCATTGGGCTGGCCTCCTGATGGTGGCCATGGCAATGGATGGAGTTGGCCATATAATAAATGTTGAACTTAAGGGTATTGATATACAGGAGATTTAAGAAAAAGGGAAAAATTAAACGCAAACAGAAGGTGGGCCCCAGTGGCTGATGCCTGTAATTCATCTATCATATGGTCATATTCAACAAGCAAAGCATGATCCCCAACGCACCAGGAGCTTCTTCAAGACAACAATACCAAGTAGTGCTCAGGACACTTTGCTTGCCAAGGCCAAAAAGCATTTAGAACATTTCTTTCAACAAGTGGTGAAAGAAGGATTTTTAACTCTACCATCAGCTGACCAGGTTATTCAGTTAATACAGAACTCAATTTGCTATTCAATGAAGTTATTCAGCTTCATTTTAAATGCAGCTATTGTTAACAGTGTAAAAAGGGATACCCTGGCCAGTGGAGAGGGCAAATTGCAATGTGAGTCATTCTATTATTCTATTTAATAGAAGTCTCCAGTGCCATATATGGTAAAATATTAACCAGTCCTTCAAAAAACAAAACAAAAAAAAATCACAACTTGCTTTCAGGTTTGACTTTCACATAAAACTGTTGTTCTCTTTGACTCCTCCAAAGCCCACAGGATCTTGCTGTATTAATCTTACTTGAGCACAACACTTACCTGCCGGGCATAGGCCATTTCAATGCTATCCAGAGAGCTTCGACCAGGGGGCCCCACATCACTGACATAACTTGGCTGTGGATAAAGGCAGTATAGAATTGGTCAAGAACAGTACTCAGCATGTGAAGAAATTTTTTTTAAAGATTACAGAATGCACTGCTAGAGTGCTAGCCTTGAGCAAAAGAAGCTCAGGGACAGTACGCAGGCCCTGAGTTCAAGGACCATGAATGGAAAAAATAAAAATTTAAAAAAAAAAAAGATCACAGAAATGTATCTGTCTTCAACAGAAACACGAGGATTCAATTTCCTAGTCAAAATTTCCTCAAATATTTATTTCACAGCATCAATAAAATACAATTTTCTTACCATGAATACAACAAGAGACCAGGTACAAAACTGGATTAATTAAAAAATAAAAGAAGAATCTCTTGTATAGTTTTCCTATTTAAAAAAAAAAGGAGAAGAAAGGAAAAAAGAGGGGAAAAGAAGAGAAAGAGAGAGAGAAAGAAAAGAGAGGGAGAGAGGGAGGGAGGCAGGGAGAAGAAAGAAGAATCATTATCAGCCCTCTATATATAGGGATACGGTGAGAAGGTGGCTGTCAGACAGAAAGAGAACCCTCACCTTGATGATGTACTTCCCAGCCTCCAGAACAAATTCTTATTGCTCAATCCAATAGGACTGTTGTCTATAACTGAGTTTCCTATGACTGCTATCTAGGACTGAGTCTATGACAAATACATACAGAAGCTCTGTTCTAGATGTTGAGGGGGCACGGGACAACAGAAATCCCTGTACTCGAGGAGCTTGTATGCTTATGAAGAGAGTCACCAAGAAAGATAAATAATGAAACAATATACTTTGGTCAACTGTAACAAGCATGTCAAGAAAAATGAAGTAGGAAAGGGGATGAGGCACACAGGTGTGCTCAGTCTAATTAGGGAAGCCTCCTTATAGCTTTGAATAAAGGCCTGAAAACAGATTAAGGCACTGCTCCTGTGGCTACCTGGGAGAAAAAATTCTCCACACAGAGCAGCAGAAAGTACAGAGACCCTCTCTCCAAATTCACCCTGTGAAGCACCTCCTACTATCACCAACCCCACATTCACTAGAATTCACTACAACCATCCTCAGCTTCTGTTTTATACCTCTTTTCTTTGCTTATTGCTTTCCCTCATTTTATAACCTCCATCTCCACTTATTTTTATAGAAAATATCTACGTAGTTTTAAATAGAGATGACAAGAATTGTATCAACCACAAAAAGGAGGCATGATAAGCCTTTCTGATGACCTAATGACAATTTCTGGCAAGGCACATCCTTCTAGCATTCAGCTTCATTCTCTATCAGGGCTTCCTCCCATGTCTTCACACCAGTGAGGCTACTGCTTTTATCAGTGGAACTCCTGTTTCCATCAACTATAGCACAGACAGCTAAGGAAACTGAACCATTAACATCATAATACTGGGTTCAGATGTATCCATCCATCCATCCATCCATCCATCCATGATGTGGTCCTGGGGTTTTGAACTCAGGGGCTTACACCTGATAAGATAGGTATTCTATCAAACAAGAGACTGTCTTGTCTGTTTTATGTCTAGGCTGGCATGGGCCACAATCCTAGTTCAACATGTGTTTATTCAACCACATAGCTGGGATGACAGGCATGCACCACTGCACGCAGCCGTAGGTTGCAGTCTCAAACCCTCCTCTCCCCAACCTGTACCACCCCAGATTGGCTTCAAACAATGATGCCCCATTTCTTCCCAAAAAGATAGGATTACAGGCTTTAGTCTCTGCTCAGCTGACATTTCTAACTTAAGTCCACATTAAAGTAACAGTTATTGATTCATTTTCTGGGTCTGAAGATGGTAAAGTCAGTGTAAAAGCCATTAACTCAGATGCACAAGTTGTGTATACCCATCCATGCAGGGGTAAGAAATCAGCCTACAGAGCTCGCTCCCTGCCTCCCCTAAAGAATTTGCTATCTTTGGGAAGAGTTACATACAGAAACATAAAAGTTATAAAAGGAAGATCAGAGTGAATATGAGTGTAGTATACTAGAGACTAAGGGCAGGCAGCAGAAAGGAGTGTTTAAACTGTGGTTCTAGAGAATTAACACTGTATGAAGGACACTGGGATTCCAGGAAGGTGACTTCTCTCACTGGTTCTAGCTGAGGTGGGAAACCTTTTCTGCCAAGGGCCATATGAAGATTTACCACCTCATTCCTAGCCCATACAAAATTATCAATACAGGCAGGATACAGGCAAAGGATAAGAAGCATACAAGAAACATATGGGTCTGTCCTGTCATATACCAATGATTTTTGTGGACCTTATATGGCCTGCAGCAGGCCAGAGGATGCCACCCCTGGCAGAGAAAAATACATCCTTCTGGAGCCTTAGATTCCCATCAGTCAAATGAAAGGGTCCCAAGAGGTTCCCCTCAGCTCTTATCCTCAGTGACCACTGGCATTAAAAGAAGATAAGCAAGCTGGGTGTTGGTGACTCACATCTATTATTCTAGCTACTCAGAAAGCTGAGATCTGAGGATTGTGCTTCAATGCCAGCTAGGGCATGAAAGTCCATGAGACTCTTATCTCCAACTAACCACCAAAAATCTGGAAGTGGAACTGTGTCTCAAGTGGTAGAATACTAGCTTTGAGTAAAAAAAAATAAGCTGGTACACACACACACACACACGCACGCACGCACGCACGCAGTTTACTGATTCCAATAGCTGCTGCTAGCTTGTTGACCCAATCAATGTCTATTCTCATTCCTTGTTTCTTACTTCTATTCCTTGTCACCTTTCAGGCCAGCACATGAAGTTAAATAGACCTGAGCAGAGGTAGGGAAGTTTTTATCTAAGTTTCTCATAACATCATTCTTAGGCCATACAAAATTATCAGTACAGGGACATGGATACAGGGCAGTCAACAAGAGCCTGTTAGACTATGTCTGCCTGTTATGTACAAACGGTCCAAGCATTCCTTACTTCTGGGTGTGCTAGTATGTCTTCAACAACTAGCTCCGGGGGAAGAGGACCATGGGTAGCATGTGCTGGTGTCTCTGATAAAAGTATTCTCAATGCAGCAAATCTCAAGATACCTGAAGTGATACCAGTTAGACTACAGATTCTATAAACCTTCATAGTAGGTCCAGGAGGTATATGCCACTGGTGTAACTTTTCCCACCTCCATTACAGTCAGGAATGGAGACAAAGTATGCTAGCTTCTTTGGAGACAGAGTCTGCTTCTCAGAACTTTTTTTTTTTTTTTTTGGTCGGTCATGGGGCTTGAACTCTGGGCCTGAGTGCTGTCCCTCAGCTCTTCAGCTCAAGGCTAGTGCTCTACCAGTTGAGCTACAGCACCACTTCTGGTTTTCTAAGTGGTTTATTGGAGAGAAGAGTTTCACGGACTTTCATGCCTGGGCTGGCTTTGAACTGTGATCCTCAGATCTCAGCCTCCTGAGTAGCTAGGATTACAGGTGTAAGCCATCAGCACCTGGCTCAGAACTGTTTTTGTATATGAAGGGGGGGGAGGGGGAGAAAGAGCCTAGCATGAGCTTTCAGCCTTCTTCCTCTCTTTACCCTTGAATACAGCAGCCATCTTGTGAGTCTTGTGTAAGTGGAGGCATCCAGAGACAAAAAAAAATAATGACACTTATTGAGCATTTGCAATGTATCCAGCACTGTCTGAATTCCCATGTATTAACTCCACAACTCTATGAAGTAGATATTTTACATATGAACATCCGTAGAAAGACGAAGCCATATACCAAGTTCACTACAGCAGGTCTGACTCCTGTGATGTTTGTCACATTCTAACCTGCTTACCTACTTCCTACTTGCGAAGACATCACCACAGGGGAGAGTGGTGGTTAGAAATCCCAGCTCAACAACCCCTACCCCCTCCTGAGTAGCTAGGATTACAGGCATGGGCCACTGGCTCCACTTCTTGCTAGCTGTTTACTTAAGCACATTGGTGCTTTTAAGCACAGCGTCTTAGCTATGAAATGGGAATAAAAATGACATTGACTCTACAGGTTTGGGATAAAGATTAAATGGAGAGAAAAATAGTACATTGTTCTCTGCATCAATGGGGCAGTGTTCCAGGATCCCTGCACATACTAACTTCTGCAGATGCTCAAGTGCTTTAAATAAAATTTGCACAAAACTTAGGCACATACTTTAAATCATCTCTAGGTGACTTATAATACCTAATACAATGTAAATGTCATGTAAATAGTTGTATTGTTTAAAGAATGATGGCAAGAAAAAAGTCCACACATGTTTGCTGCAGACATAATTTTTCTCTCCTTATTTTTGGTAAGTGATTGGTTAATTTCACAGATATGGAACCTAGTGAGATAGAAGTCAACTGCACTTCCTCACAGCACTATTGCAAGAAATAAGCAGGGAAGACTTAGTGCCCAACACGTGGCCAGTACCTGTTTGCTGCTGTTACTTTACAAAGAAATAAAACTATTATGATGTTGAACAACAATGGACACACACAATTATACATACAAACACATATATATATACATACACACATATATACATATATATGGATGCTGAAGAAACAAGATGTTTTAATTTGTGCTGTCTAGAAAGTCTCATCTAATTTTTTATAATAACATAGGCCAGCACATTTTCTACTGTGATCTATTCTCTAAAGGTTTTAATAACACTGTTGAGGATTGTTCTATAAGACAGCCACCTTACTAATTAGAGTTACCAAAAGCTAAAGATTCCATCCATTTAAAGAAGGAAGTATCATACCTGTCAAGCCAGCAACCTAAGCAGGGGCACAGGAGGAGGGAAAAGGACAGCAGTAAGGTACTTCTTCAAGGACACCATTGTTCAGCTATCCTGAATAGTCTGGACGAATGTTTTCCAGTACTAAAAAAATCTAATTTTTAAAATTAATCACTTAAAACGTATTTGGCTTGCCGGCGTCAAATTTCCATTTAAATTAATTTTGCCTAATGCTCTTGTTTTGAAAAGTAGGTCTCCTTCACTTGCCCTCCAAGCTGCTATTTCACTACACATGAGCCAGTTACCCATCAACAGGATGTGCACACAAACATTCCTCAGCAAAGGAGCTGGAATGCCACAGCCAGGGCATTTGAGGAAAAGTGGGCACCAGTATGCTGTGTGGAGTAACATTCCAAACACCTCTTGGTTTCCCTGCACGGGGGAGGGGAGGAGGAGTTGACCAAACCACAGTAGGGACAACTAGGATAGGATGACAGGAGTGGCCAACAGGAGCTGGAAATAAGATACCAGAAAGTCAGGGCCAGAGAGAAAATGAGGGGGCTTACCAGGAGTCTGGAGGGTGAGGAGAAACAGCAGCCTCCCAGAGAATGGACTGAGAACAGGCTTCTCAAATAGAGGAAAGCCTTTCCAAATCAGCCACTCTGGGAGGGAGGAGTATGGCAGGAGGAACATCAAACTTTTACTTAGCACCTACTGTTGAACAAGGCCTAAGTAAAGGTGCATAAAAACCTTTTCCCAGATGTGGTGCTATGGCTCAAAATGGCAGAGTGCTAACTAACCTTGAGCAAAAGAGCTCCGGGACAGTGCCTAGGCCTTGAGTTCAAACCCAATGACCGACATCTTCCTTCTCCTCCCCCCAAAAAGTTGTCCCTTTCTAGTTAATGGAGAAGGGATATAACGGGAACTCTCAACAAAACCAGTCTAGAGTGAAGAGAAAAGGTGATGACAATATAGAAAGAAGAGAGTTTAATTTCCAAGTGGAATGGTTTGGCTTTATGTAAGCAAGATGGAACAAAAGGTATTGATTTGCAATTATGTGGCTATAAAAGCACAGTAAAAACACCAAAAGAACAATAAAAACCCATTCACAGGAAATAAGAAGGCCAAGTTCCTCTAAATGCAACCTAACTAATTACTATCTGACTTATTCTTCATGGATAAAATGCATAGAATACTTGGGCCATTCCTATGGTAGAATATTAACATAGCCACTATCAAAATAACATAGACTTTTTATTATGTAGTAACATAGGAAAAGTGCCAAAGTGGGTAGAACATAAAACAAAAACAATGTCAAACTTTTGAAGCTAGTTCATACAATGATGCCATCTACGGCTGATAATATATTGACATGGTGTAAACATGTAAATATGTGTAAGTACCCCAGGAAACTGTAAAGATGTATACTACTGACAGAGGTCATATCTGAGTGAGTAGCAGTTTTCCTAAGTGGGTCTACATACCTGCAATATCAGAATAGTACACAGAATAAAAAGTGCTCATGTGTAATTGTGAAAATAAAATGGAAGGACCTTTAAAGCTGGGATTTTCTTGTTTTTTCTTTCTTTCTTTTTTGTCAGTTGTGGGCCTGAACTCGGCTTGGGTGCTGTCCCTCAGCTTTTCAGCTCAAGGCTAGCCCTCTACCCCTTGAGCCACAGCACTACTTCTGGCTTTTTCTGCTTATGTGGTGCTGAGGAAATGAACCCAGGGCCTCAAGAATGCAAGGCAAGCACTCTACCACTGAGCCACCTTCCCAGCCTCTTGTTTTTAAAAGTGTTAGCAGCTGGTGCTGGTGGCTGACACCAGTAATCTGGGCTACTCAGGAGGCTGATATCTGACGACCAATCACAGTTTGAAGTCAGCCTGAGCAGGAAACTGTGAAACTCTTACCTACAATAAGCTCCAAAAAGCTGGAAGCACAGCTGTGACTCAAGTGGTAGAGCACTAGCCTTGAGCAAAGAAAAGTCAAGGGACAGGCACCCAGGCCCTGAGCTCAAGCCCTAGGACAAGAACCACCTCCATGCTTCCACCAGCCCCCCCCTCACCTCCCCCCCCCGGGGGGCAAAAAAAGAAAAAAAAAAGATAGAAAGAAAAAAGTAGAGTGCTTTCTTTCTACATCTGAAATCCAATTTAAACCCCATTGTGTGAACCAGGCTAATTCCCTAGGAACTGTCAGGGAGCCATAGTACGTAACTTAGAATCATCTAGCCTGGAGTTTTCAGATTCAAACTGTCACTCTATATTTTACTGAATTTCATCAAATCTAATGCATCATCTATTATAAGATACAATGTCACTTTATGTGCCACTAGGGAAAAAAATGCTGCCAAACTATGACATACCATTGAATTTAATAAGTATCTTGAGATGTTAGGTATCAGAAATGCCTAGCAAGCATAGTCATGATACACACACACACACACACACACTAGAAAACTTGTCTGATGAAATATGGTATTGAGTCTCTTATCAAAATAAAAAATTTCTCAACTACACCAAACAGTTCATACATCACAGCATAGAATGTCACCATTGTTATTCATAATTGTTAGGCAGTTCAACTTTTTCAGGAAGTATGTTGTTTGCTAAGTCATTTTCTAGACAATACATTACGATATTGCCCATCAACTAACCAACACATTCACTAGACTATAATGAGGCTAAATTTACCTTTAAATACTGTTTTAAAAGTTGGATAAGCACAAAGAAAATATAAACAAAAACAGATTCCATTTCACTCCTATCAGAATGGCTATCATCAAGAAAATAAGCAGCAAATGCTGGCAAGGATGCAGGGAAAGGGGAACCCTCACACATACTTGGTGGAAATGTAAATTAGTGCAACTGCTATGGAATTCACTATGGAAATTTCCACCAACAGTGTTTAAGGATTCCTCTTTCCCTGCAGCCTGACCAGCATTTGACATTGTTTTCTTGAATGGGCTGCCATTTCAAGTTATGAATCAGTCTAGGTGTCTAACATCCTAGGCGCTTTATCAATTCATCTGGAATTGATAAAGAAATTGTGTGTGTAATAGACAAAATATTATTCCACTATAAAGAATGAAATCAAGTTACGTGCAGAAAATGGATGAAAAGAAAATAGATGGAACTATTCACTATTAATAAGCCAGATTCAGAAAAAACAAATATTGCATATTTTCTCCCATATGCAGAATCTAGATCTAAAAAATATAAATGATGGACTATAGTCAGGGGCGGGCCAATGGGAGGGAGGAAAGAGAAGATAGAGGATATAATATGATCGAAGTGTACTTCATACACATATACAAAGGACATAATGAAAAAATTAAAAGGACATAATGAAACTAAGAATTTGTAAGAAAGTTTAAAAGGTGGGAAGGGGTAACAAGAGTAATGAAGTGAGGGGCTGGGAAGGTGGCTCAGTGGTAGAGCGCTTGCCTTGCATGCCTGAGGCCCTGGGTTCGATTCCTCAGTACCACATAAGCAAAAAGAAAAAAGCCGGATGTGGTGCTGTGGCTCAAGTGGTAGAGCGCTAGCCTTGAGCTGAAGAGCTGAGGGACAGTGCCCAGGCCCAGAGTTCAG
>NW_012267322.1:7719651-7751039 GCF_000151885.1 Dipodomys ordii | reverse complement strand
TAGAGTCCTAGCCTTGAGCTGAAGTGCTGAGGGACAGCGCCAGGCCCAGAGTTCAAGCTCCATGACCTATAAGATGAAAGAGAGAGGGAGAAGGAGGGGGAGGGGGAGAGGGAGGGGAGAAGGGGAAGGGAGAACAAAGAAAAAAAGTCCAAAGCAACAACAAAAGCAACAAAACCTACAGGTTTCCAGAAAGAGACAGTTCTTTGGCTAACCTTAGAGATCTGTTTGTGTCACTTGCCCTCTGCTATAGCAATAACTCTACTAGGTATCACAAGAGAAAACAGTACAGCATAGATAGATAGCTCCTTTCCAAGAGGACTGGAGGTCAAAGAAGGACATCTACTAAATAAATCAGTCTATTTTTGAAAGAAGAGCAATCAAGAAAGGACATCTCATTTGCAATTTATAATTGCTTCCAAATCCCTATATAAAACATAACCTATTAACACCATTTTAAAAACTTAAGTTTATAAAACCATGATCTGTTCTAGTTATTTGCCCAGATTCACAAAGAACTGAGCAACATTAGGCCAGTCATGCCTTTGAGTTTAATAAAATATGGATCAGAGCCCTTAAGGAGCAATTTCCCAAGACACAAGACTTTGACACCTATTTGAGAATTAATTGAATAGAAAAACTTGTCTTTAAATTAGGAGCAGATGTGTAGATGCAAGATGTGGGATGTGACCTTACAAGCACTGCAAACTCCTAATCTACCCATCCTTGACCCAGATTTTCATAGAGCAATGGTTTAGCACCCAACAGCCCTGTGTCTCACCAATATTAATGTACATAACTCTGAGCTTCCATTTTCTATTTCCACATGCAAAAGAATGCTAAATACCTATGAAACAAGCTTGGGGAGAGAGCGGAAACAGTAAAAAGACATGAAAATATTACCTAACAATGTTAACACTATCATAAATATAATATTAATTTCTATATCCATCTATAAGCATCTCAAACTACTTTTCTTTTTTTTTCTTTTTTCTTTTTTTTGTCGGTAGTGGGACCTGAACTCTTGGCCTGAGTGCTGTGCCTCAGCTCTTTAGCTCAAGGCTAGTACTCTACCACTTGAGCCACAGTGCCACTTCCGGAATTTTCTGCTTATGTGGTGCTGAGTAATCAAACCCAGAGCCTCATGCATGCTAGACAAGCATTCTACCACTGAGCCACCTTCCCAGCCCCTCAAACTATTTTTTCTTATGTGTTTATGTACTGGGCCTAGAATGCTGTCCCTTACCTTTTTCACTCAAGACTAGCACTCTACAACTTGAGCCATAGCTCCACTTCCAGCTTTTTTGCTGGTTAACTGGAGATAAAAATCTTCAGACTTTCTTGCTCTAGCTGGCTGTGAACCTCACTCTTCAGATCTCAACCTCCTGAGGAGCTAGAAATACAAGTGTGAGCCTATGGTGCCTGGGTCTCAAACTACTTTTTAAGAAGACAACAGTAGCACTGTACACATAAATTGACATGTTGAATTGAAACCCCTTCATATAATTACTTAAAGATCAGAAGCAAATAAATAAATAATTTTAAAAGACAATAGTAAGGAACGCCACATGGGTTCTTTATATATTATCACCTAATACCAGCCTCAATAATCTCATTTTTGTGGGAACAGAAGGGAAAAACTGGGAGAGAGAGCGAAGAAGGGGTGATTATCCAAAGAGAAATGTATTCTTATCAGACTTACGAAACATAACACCTATGTACAACATGTTTATAACAATAACTAAAAAATATTTTTTAAAAAATCTAATTTCGGCCAGGGGCCAGTGGCTCACTGTAATCCTAGCTACTCAGGAGGCTAAGATCTGAGGATTGAGGTTCAAAGCCAGCCCGGACAGGAAAAGTCCATGAGACTCTTATCTCCAATACATCACCAGAAAACCAGAAGTGGTACTGTTGCTCAAGTGGTAGAGCACTAGCCTTGAACTGAAGAGCTGAGGGACAGCACCCAGGCCTAGAGTTCAAGCCCCAGACTGACCGACAACAACAAAAAAAAAACAAAAACAAAAATTCTCATTTTGCTTGGTGCTGGTGGCTCTTGCCTATAATCAATCCTAATTACTCATGAGGCTGAGATATGAGGATCACAGTGCAAAGCCAGCCCAGGAAGGAAAGGCTATGAGACTATTTTACTTTTTTGGATCGGCTGTGGGACCTGAACTCTGGGTCTGGACACTATCCCTCAGCTCTTCAGCTCAAGGCTAGTGTTCTACCACTTGAGCCACAGCACCACTTCTGGCTTTTTCTGCTTATGTGGTACTGAGGAATCAAACCCAGGGACTCATGCATGCAAGGCAAGCACTCTACCACTAAGCCACCTTCCTAGCCCCAGCTGTGAGACTCTTATCTCCAATTAATCACCTAAAAACCAAAAGTGAAACAGTGGCTCAAAGTGGTAGAGCACTAGTCTTGAGCAAAAAAGAGCTCAGGGACAGCATCCAGGCCCTGAGTTCAAGCCCCACAACCAACAAGCCTGTTCCCTCCCCCACCCCCAATCTCATTTTCCCACTGAAGACTCTGAAGATCTGTAGGATAAGTAACTTAGATAAGACCTCCAAACTAATCATTGTTGAAGCAGGATTTAAAGTCCAGGGCTGTTCTTCAGACACATAACAGGATGGTTTGTGCACGGCAGGCACAAGAGCTAAAAGCTGCTTTTTAATCACTAAAGTCTGAAGCATTACAAAGTGATAGATAACTAAAAGCACCAGTTAGAAGCGTGTTCAGTAATTCGGTAAGAGGTAACGGTGGTTTGGACCAGGATGTTAACAGTGTAAATGGTGAGATGCAGCTAGATTCTAGGTATAGTATAGAAGTAGGATGCTATATGAGAAAGACTAAGTATAAGGTGGGCAAGGAGAGGACTAAAAAAAAATGAATCAGGTTTTGATCTGAGCAAGTAGAAAAACTGGAATTGCCAATTATAAAGATGAGGATCTGTGTGAGAAGAGGATGGTGAAATGTTATCAATACTCAATTCTGGACATATTTTAACCTGAGTTGCTTACAGAAATCCAATAAAGTGTGGGGTTCAGGGTTGTACATGTAAATCTGAGTCTTCAGCATATACCGTTTAAAGCCATTTAGCCCATATAAAATCAACAGAACAGTAATTAGGAGAGAAAAAAATGGCATAGCTTAAGTTTTAGGATACTTAAGCATTTGTAAGCCAGAGTCCAAGAAAAGCAAGGATACTGCACAGGATATTGAACAGAAGCAGTAAACATGTTGGAGGAAGAGCAGGACATGAGTGACTCATGCCTATAATGCCAGCTACTCAGAAGGCAAGATCTAAGGATCATGATTCAAAGCCATCCTGGGCAGGAAAATCCATGCAACTCTTAACTCCAAATAACAGCAAAAAGCCAAAAGTAGAAATGGGCTAAAATGGTAGAGTGCTAGCCTTGAGCAAACAAACGAACGAACAAACAAAAAGGCTAAGATACAGTCAGTGCACAGGCCCTGAATTCAACCCCGGTATAGGTACCCAAAAATAAAACAAAAAAAATACAAAAAAAAAAAAAAACATGTTGGGGGAAATATGACATCCCAAAAGACAAGCAAAGAAAGGGCTTTATGGGAAGAAAGCGATCAACTGTACCAGAATAACACTCATCAAGCAGACATAATTCTTTGGCTATATCATCTTTTTATTAATAATGGTTTGATCTTCCTGATTCAACCTACCTCACTTTCTTGAGTAAAGTCAAGGGCATCTTCTCCTGATGCCAGCAGTGTGTGCAGAATTCGCTGTTTCACCTGCTCCCACTCCACCAGCATTGATTCTCGATGGTACTCCTCAGCCATGCCAAAGGTCTGCCAGAGGGGAGAAGAGAGCAATAAAGACTATGGTTTCCTTTAAAGCCCTATAAAGAAGCCAACACCCTTCCCACTTACCAGATCTTCCTAAGTAGAGCAAAACAATCTACTTTGAAAATTATCATTTACCCAGGAAGTGGGAACATATTTTTGGGGGAGGGAGAACGTGAATGGAAGGAAGAAGGGTGAACAAATGCAGTCATTATATTTAATGCATGTTATATAAAAATGAACTACATTAGCTTGAGGGTAGGGATGGTAGGAGGAAATGGGGGAGAATGGTAAGCAGGGATGACAATAACCAAGAAGCATTGTACTCATAACCTGACTTATAGAATTGTAACACCTTTGTACAACTATTTCATAAAAAAAATTAATTGGCCTTTAATGTTGGGTGCCAGTGGCTCATGCCTATAACCCTAGCTAATCAGGTGGCTGAGATCTAAGGATTGTGGCTTAAAGCAAGCCCAGAAAGGAAAGTCTGTTGAGAGTCTTATCTCTAATTAACCACCAAAAAGCCAGAAGTAGAGCTGTGGCTCAAGTAGTAGAGCACCAGTCTTGAGTAAAAAAGCTCAGGGACACCACCCAGGCAGGTGCTGAGTTCAAGCTCCAGGATTGGCACAAACATACAAAAATTATCCTTTATATGGGAATACAATAGAGGGAGTAGACTTGCTTAAATACATTGTATGTATTTATGGAATTATGACAATGAGATCTCCTAATATCATGCTAACCAAAAATAAAAATGCAAAAAAAATCCTTTAAAGGGGTTGGGGATTAAGCTCAGTGGAAGAGCACTTGCCTGGCAAGTGCAAGGCTCTGAATTTGAAAAAGAAAATCCCTTAAAGAACTTAATGACAACTCCTTATGACATAACCTATTTCACTGATTCTAAGACATTATAAAACATTTCAATTGTGGGGAAATATATGTAAGATTTATCATTTTTCAGCAGACAATTCAGCAGTGTTAAGTACAATGTATGCCATCATTACCAGCATCCATCCCCAGAACCCTTAGACCAAACACTACCTCTTCCCCGTTTCTCTCTCTCCCTAGCCCTTGATATCTACCCTTTTACACTTCTCTCTGAAATGACTACTCTAGTCATCTCCTACAAGTAGAATCATGTAGCACAGGTCTCACTGTAACTGGCTTATTGAATTTAGCATAATGCCCTCAAGGTTCAGCCATGTTGCAGAATATATTGCTGAACTTGTAAATATTGCTACCAATAAATAGGAGTGTCCACATATCACTACAAGTCCCTGTTTCCAATTCTTCTGAGTATATATTCAGATGTAGAACTGTTATGATCATCTGGTCGTTTCTATTTGTAATTTTTGAGAAACTTGCATCCTGTTTCCACAAAGGCTGCAGCAGTTTACATTTTTTACCAATAGTATACAATGGCTTTAATTTCTGTATATCTTCATCAACACTTAACTATTTTCTGGGTTTTGAAAGGAGCCAGCCTCATAAGTGAGAGGTAATAGCTCATTACATTTTGATTTTCATTTCCCTAATGATTAGTGATGCTGTGTACCTCTCCATGTGTTTATTAAGCGCCATTTTAAGAATTCTGAAATTAGACATGTTAATACTGATTCATGCTACAGAAGTATTTTTTCCTTTGTAATACATAACATTATGATGGATTAGAAGATCAAACATCTTAGATTTAACAAGCATAAGACAAATACAAAAGATTCTGACAGTGACTTTATTTTCTAAAGACACAGTAATGCTTTCACAGCAGGAAGGAATCTAGTAAAAGAAAAACAGGCTTCTGGGATTAAGTTTCCTACCAGTCTGTTTAACAGGCCTAAAAAGTCTGGAAACCTCACTACCACCCATGGGCATCACTGCACGTAGTTGCCACAACAAAGGCACTCAGAATTAAAAGCAAAATAGACAAAGAGGGGCTGGGAATGTGGCTTGGTGGTAGAGTGCTTTCCCTAGCATGTATGAAGCCCTGGTTCGATTCCTCAGTACCACGTAAACAGAAAAGGACAGAAAGTGGTGATGTGGCTCAAGTGATAGAGCTCTAACCGTGAGCAAAAGAAGCTCAGGGACAGTGGCCAGGCCCAGAGTTCAAGGGCCAGGGCTGGCAAAAAAAAAGAAAGAAAAGAAAAAGAAAGAAAAGTAAAAAGAGTAAGAGGGGTGGGGGAGGAGGAGTAAGAAGAACCGTCTCAAAACAAATTAGAAAAAAAACTGAGAAGTAAATTAAAACAATTTATAGAACTATTCTGAAGCATGACTATTCCCAGTTATTCTTTAACTAGCAGACCAGGTTTCCCACCAGCTAAAACTCACTTTTCAAAAAGCTATTTTATTTACAAATGAGATTGGCATCTAATTAGGCAGCACTGAGGGAGTATTAGTAATGCCTGTTTAATTTTTGGCAATGCTGATAACTGATACCCACAGCATCAATATATATGTGCTTTGGGGCACTGTTAGAAAAATCAAACAGCCTTACTACAAATTAGATGACTTAGGACCAATATTAAAATGTGAAAAAGGGACACGTAGAGATTAGAAAGAAGTTGGTGATTTTCACCCTTTTTAAATATGATTTCTGAAGACACAGGAGATATAACCAATACCAACTTCACAAAGTCTGCTACTTGGTTTTATTTTTACTAAGGATCAAGCACAAGAGCACATTCCTGTCAGCCTGGGTTTACCCCAAGAAAAGCTCTGCCTTTGAAATTTAAAACACAAAAGCCCTGGGTTTTTTTTGTTTTTTGTTTTGTCAGATCTCAGCCTCCAGATTAGCTAGGATTACAGGCATAAACTACACAATGAAAGCTGTGTTTGGATCAGAGAAAATAAAAGGGATTAGAAGGATGGAGTGGAGTGGGAGAGGATAATAATTTCTTACAAGTTATCCAGATAGATTGAACAAGTGAGCCATGATCTCTTCTACAACTTTATCAATTTAGTGGTCAAACCCATTACCTCCTCAGCCTTGAACCTCCTTCCAGCCTGGGGAAAAGAAGGGTCAGTGGCACAGGGACCAAGGCAGGTACAAGTAAGGTGAGAGTAGACAAGTATACAATACAGCCTTCTGAGCTTGCCACCAAAGGCACAAAACTGTGGCACCAATCAAGGACAGTACAAAGTTCATGAGAGTTTTTCTTTTTAAAATTGTTATTATTAAGGAGTTGTATAAAGGTTTTACAATTCTAGGATATAAGAGTTTTTCTTAAAGTCCTGTGGCTAATAGAGAATAGCAGGGCAGTGAAGGTGACTGAAGAAAACAATACACCACCCACTGGTGGATGAGGACAGTGGGAAACTTTCAGCACAAGGTACAGTCAATGACAATAGTGGGAATTAACTATCCCCTGTTTATAAGGCTGCCCACTCGTGTGCCAGGAACTCTTACTTCTAAGTACTTCTAAGCAGCTTTGAAAAGTGGGCTCAAATCTGTAGGTATTTGAGTACTACAGGCTACTCATTTAGAACTGCCCCACAACATGAGTAAACAATATTGTGACTCATAGCATGGTGAGGCGCTTCAAACAAAAATAACCAACATTAACATTCTCTTCACACATGCCATGCCCCAGGTTATCTTAATTATATTAGAGATCATGGAAATCCACTTTGTGGGTTAATCAGAGATGATCACCCATACACCTGCAGTTTATATTGCCTTTCAATCACTAGATTAGGCTCAAAGAGCCTCCATTATGCTAACAGTGAAGATGAGGTAGAATCAACAGAGCTACTCAACTAGGAACTAGAAAAGGAGAGCAGTGAGGGTCTGAGGCAAAGAAGACAAAGACTAAACGGGACAAAAAGAGACCCAAGGAAATAGAAAAAGGAGAAAATGAAAGAATATGTAGAGACCTAGAAACCATGGAAAATGACAGAGCAGTAGAAAAGCAATTGTAAGTAAAATCTGAATTGTCCAAGTTACTGTGTGGAAAATATTTCCCCTTAAACACAGTTTAGAAAGGAAGACAGGGGGAAACTGGGCAACTGAATTAAGAACAGGTGGGGAACTCTCAAATCCCATTTTCATACAGGGAAGAGGGTAATATGCTTTGACTTTACACCCGATTATTACTGAGCTGTTACAGGCTTTTAGAAACACTGCATATGTTCTAATAATGTTGTTCTGTTTTTGCTGGGATTCACCAAATGGGAAAGGCTAGGACACATTTGTGGTTCTGTAGCTTGTTTACTTGGCATTACAGCAGGACATTGGCAAGTTATTCAAACATGAAATTGCTACCAGAAGGCCAGGAAGCTGCTGATTTTCAAATCATTTTTGATTGAAAAAGATTACTGCTCAGCAGTATTCTCCTGGTGTCCAGACAAGTCAGAGTTTCCCCTGAGGCTGGCTCCGAACACTGGAATGTCTCCCTCACAAACACAAATGCACACATTTTCCGCTGTGGTATGTCACCTAAATGTTTTGGCTGGTTGCACATTTAGTCTCAGTATGGCACAATGTTCAGAGACTGCCAATTCCAGAAAGACATTCTGCAGGGTAAATGGTTTAATAAGGCTTGGAGGCATTTAACAATCCTAATTTAATTTAATCGGTCCTTTATGTCAGGAGAATCAATTTTGGTAAGCAACTCAAAAGTGTGAACACAAAAAATTTCCTTCTAAGTATTTTCAGATCAAAAGCAAGTGAACTTCTCTATTTCGAGGACTAAGTACTATTGCCAACAATATAATGAAATTTTAGCAAACTTCATTCTGATAATTAACCATATCAGTCATTTAGTGCAGTCAGGTGAACTATAGCTGGCAAGTCCCTTGGCAATTCTAGTGAGTACTTTTACCCTCTCAGAAAATTTTAATAAACAAAAATCACCAAGAAGCAAAACGTTCACTTTATGATTTTTTAAACTACACAAACACTACATAAATACATTTCACTTGCTATCAGGGCTAAATAAACAGCACAACAGAGCTCTTGTTTACTCCTATTACCTCTGCAAAGAGCCACCACTCGCTGACTGGTACACAGTTTTCTGGAATAGCTGCCATAGAGCCAGCTCCAACTGAATAGTTAACTTTTCTCGTCCCTCCCTCTCAGTAGCCTAAGGATTTTACTTTCTAAGAGGATGTTTCAGAAAGGTTCTGTCCCCTCTCTTCCTTCAGTGGTACTAGAGTTTGAATTAATGGCTTTGTGCTTGGTAGGCAAACATTCCATCATTTGGGCTATGACTCCAATGTGCTTTAGCTATTTTTAATATAGGGTCATGCATTTTTGCCCAGTCTGGCCTGGACCATGATCTTCTTATTTATGCCTCTGCAGAGCTGGAATGACAGGTATGAACCACCACACCCAGATTGTTGATTAAGATGAATATTGCTAATTGCTCCCCTACATTGCCTTGAACCTTGATCCTTCTTTTCACCACCTCCCAAGCAACTGGGAACATGCTGCTCGTAGAATGGTTTTTGATCTTTTGCTCCCTATAAGGAACAAATGAGAGTAACTTGTGCATTAGTGATGTATATAGTCTTATAGCATCTTACAGGAATGACTGTAATATATTGCTGGGCTGCACATACAATGGCTGTTTCAACTTACTTACCATCCTACTGAACATCCAAGTCTTAATGCACTTGAGAAACTACTATAGAAGGTGGTACAGGTTGTGAGATATAGGAAACTGATCTTCTAAGACCTGCATCTCCCTGGTGTACATTGTTTCCCTATCTCTGACTTTATCCATCTACATTTTGAGTTGTTTTCTTACCCTCTTCCGAGACTCTTCAATGGCAGACAGCAGGGCATTGTCCTTCTCATTCTTCAGGAAGCCCTATGAAAGGAGAGAAAAAAAATATATAACTTAAGTTAAAATTAACATTTAACCAGATACTGCAGGATAAAAGATAACCATAAGAGCCAGGCACCTGGTGGCTCAAGCCTGTAATCCTAGATATTCAGGAATCAGAGATCTGAGGATCAAAGTTCAAAGCCAGAGTCAAGGCCCTAAGTTCAAGCATCAGGCCTGGTACCAAAAAAATGAAAAGAAAAAAAGAGAAAAGAAAGAAAGAAAGAGATGGGGGGGGGGAGAAAAGAAAAGAAAAGAGAACCATAAGGGTATCTGTTGTGTACCTCAACCTTCACAAAATGTTCTCAAAGAAAATGTTAAAATGGGTGATTGTCAAAATTACACCAGGAGTCCATTTTATCCCAGTCACATTAGCAGCCATTAAGAAAACAACATTTGCTAGCAAGAATTCAGGGAAAGGGGAACCCTTATACACTATTAGTGTGAATATAAATTAGTACAGTCACTAATTCATATAGTGCATATATTGGGAGGAATGTAAGATATCTGCACACCCATGTTTGTAACAGCACTGTTCATTGTAGAATCAGCTTAGGTGTCCATCAACACATGAATGGAGATCAAAGTCTTAGTTATAATAGAAGAGAATTCAAGTTATGCTATCTGTAGTAAAATAAAGTATGCATATATTAAGCATACCTTATTGATATACATGTCTAAAATGACCTGACTTGTTTCACAATCATGTTTTTTCTGTTCTTTTCTGAAACTTCAAGGAACTATAATACAAAGTAGAAAAGCAATAAACTAAATTAAAACATTTTACAATTTTCTTATATGTGAAACATACCTATGGCTAGTTTTTGATTACTTGTATTTCCACCACTGTAATGTTTTAAGCATTGTTTGAACAGTCCTATATATGAAGCTTTTGTTTCTTTAAAATGAAAGGAGGGGACCCGGAATGTAATTTAAACAAAGTATTACTAATCTTCATAGATTCCCCAGAATCCTTTTTTTTTTTTTTGGGTCCGGTCGTGGGGCCTGAACTCTGGGTCTGGGCGCTGTCCCTCAGCTCTTCAGCTCAAGGCTAGCGCTCTACCACTTGAGCCACAGCACCACTTCCGGCTTTTTTCTTTTTGCTTATGTGGTGCTGAGGAATCGAACCCAGGGCCTCGAGCATGGAAGGCAAGCGCTCTACCACTGAGCCACCTTCCCAGCCCCCAGAATCCTTATGTATTATTATCCCATGTTTCCCTGCTATCATACCTCAAACTAGGCAGTGCACTGGGATGAACAGAGGCAGTGGCCAGCATCCAGGAAAGTTCTCATGAAGGCCCCTCTAGAGCCATCTGAGGCAGCTCTTAGGATACAACACAAAGACGGTGCCAAGTATCTATATTGGTAACTGGGTAGGATGAAGGTAGGGACTTCAGTCACTTTTCCAATAATGCAACGGCCCCAATAAACC
Source organism: Dipodomys ordii (assembly GCF_000151885.1). Lineage (NCBI taxonomy): Eukaryota > Metazoa > Chordata > Mammalia > Rodentia > Heteromyidae > Dipodomys > Dipodomys ordii. The sequence goes on along the minus strand of NW_012267322.1, from coordinate 7,739,957 downwards.
AGAACACATGAAGTGAGGAAACCAGTGGTCCATTCAGAAGAGGACTTCTAGTAGTCAATGCCTGTTTGTGGGTTGCTAAAGACTTTGGTGGACCTTGTTCATGCCTATTAATATGATTTGTCAAGTCAACAAACTTCTCATAATTTCTCTTTATTAAAGGGTCTTCAAAATGGCTAAAATCCAAAGTTTTAGTGTAACAGTTTATAAACAAAGTTCTCCAACTATTATGGTTGACATCAAAGGCATAGATTGTGCTCTGCTGCACTTGCAGCTGCTACTAGGAGAAATGGACTAAACAATCATGACATTGGTTGGTAGAAGTAGGGGAAAGGGCACTATTCAACAAGGCAGTACAATTTTTCCAAGTTTACTAACTTGGCCAATATTCTGCCTCTCTCCACCTGCTCTGTGTTTTCTTTCTGCTTTTCCAGAGTCAAAAGGCCAGCATAGAGCCAGGCGCTGGTGGCTCATGCCTGTAATCCTAGCTACTCAGGAGGCTGAGATCTGAGGATCACGGTTCAAAGCCAGCCCGGGCAGGAGAGACCGTGAGACTCCTATCTCCAATAAGCCACCAGAAAACCGGAAGTGGCGCTGTAGCTCAAGTGGTAGAGCGCTCGCCTTGAGCTGAAGAGCTGAGGGACAGCGCCCAGGCCCAGAGTTCAAGCCCCACGACCGACAAAAAAAAAAAAGGCCAGCATAGTACATTCTGTACCTACAAGCCACATCTCCGTTGCATACATACAAAATGCAAGTAAAAAGCAATAATCAGACACAACTGTTTAAACCAAAATAACATATGAGAAGCCTTCAAATTTCTAAAAGATGTAAATTCAAGCCAGTGGTTAAAAGAAAGGAAATAAAGATATTGCTTTGGGAAAGATTATCTTTACCTTTGAAATACTTACTAAAAAGCTACATTTTTAAAAATCTCAAGTTGTAAAGGTTAAAATGTGCTTGTGACTTTAGCTAAGTATCACTATCCCACAATACTGTGAAATTTATGTAATCACTTAATCTCAATAAAGAAATCTCAAGTTGGGTGTCAATGACTCACGCCTATAATCCTAGCTACGAGGAGGCTGAGATCTGAGATCATATTCAAAGCCAGCCCGGCAGGAAAGTCTGAGACTCATCTCCAATAAACTACTCAGAAAAAGCCAGAAGTGGCATAGTGGCTCAAGTAGCAGAGTGCTAACCTTAAGCAAAAGAAGCTCAGAGTCAGTGCCCAGGCCTAGAGTTCTAGTCCCAGGACTGGCCAAAAACAAACAAAACTCAAGGTAAATGAAATATTTATCATGATAATCAAAGTTAAGAGCTCACTCACATATGAACAAAGGTCATTAACCATTATGGGTTGTAAAAACTGGTCCTTTTTATATAGCTCAAAATGGATCCAAAAAACAGTCATTCTCAGTATCTATGAAGATTGGTTCCAGAACCTTCTCCTAGTACATCAAAACTCACAGATGCTAAAGTCCCTTAAATAAAATGGCACAGCACATCATTTACATGTAACCTGTATATACTTTAAATCTCTCTAGCCTACTTATACCTAATATACTATAAATACTTCTGAATAGTGCTTATACCATATGACTTAGAGAATCATGAGAAGAAATGGAAATCTCTGTGAATTCAGTATATACTTTTTCTTTTTCCTTATTTCCTTAAAAATACAAAAACAAAAAGAAAAAACAAGATCTCATTATGTAAGCCAGATTAGTTTCAGCCTCAACTTCCCAAACGCTGACTCACTAATGTGAACCACCAAACCTGGCTCAGACACAACTTTTTTCTTGAATATTTTTTCAAGTATTTGGTAGACTCCAAGGTGCAAAACAGGTGGATATGGAGGACAAACTCTATGCAGGATCTCAATTTTTCATTTCATCCATTATTTCCTTCTAAAACAGTTACAGATCATTGTTCTATTTACTTTTTCTTTTATGACACATTAGTGTTTTAGCCTACCCTTTGGAAAGAATCTTTAAAATAACAAGTCAGACGCTAGTGGCTCACATTTGTAATCCTAGTGACTCAGAAAGATGAGATCTGAGGATCCTAGTTCAAAGCCAGCCCAGGCAGAGAAGTCTTTAAGACTCTTATATCTGGTTAACCACTAGAAAGCTGGAAGTGGATATGTGGCTCCAGTGGTAAAGCAGTAGCCTTAAGCAAAAAAGCTCAGGAACAACACCCAGGCCCTGAGTTCAACATGTGTACACACACACACACACACACACACACACACACAAAGTAGTTCTTCAGGAACAACACCCAGGCCCTGAGTTCAACATGTACACACACACACCAGTTCAACATGTGTATACACACACACACACACACACACACACACACACACAAAGTAGTTCTTCAGGAACAACACCCAGGCCCTGAGTTCAACATGTGTACACACACACACACACCAGAGTACCAGAGTAATTCTAAGCAAAAAAGCTCAGGAACAGCACCCAGGCCCTGAGTTCAACATGTGTACACACACACACACACACACACACACACACCAGAGTACCCAGGCCCTGAGTTCAACATGTGTACACACACACACACACACACACACACACACACACGAGTACCAGAGTAGTTCTGAGCAAAAAAGCTCAGGAACAGCACCCAAGCCCTGAATTCAACATGTGTGTACACACACACACCCCAGAGTAGTTCAGACACACACACACACACACACATATGCACACACACACCAGAGTAGTTCTGGGATCTGGGTGCCATCTAGTGGTCACACTAGTTTCTTTCTATTAAAGGATATACCACATGGAACTAAAAAAGAGTTGGACAGAAACATGACCTGCCTCAGCCTAGGTTTCCTATGAATCTCTTCCTTGACCTCTTTGTCTATGCATTTCTTTTCCATCTAGCTGCTCTTCCTATGAAGTATTTTTCATGCCCTCATCCCAGAGATGGTTTTTTCCCATAGCCTACCAGAAAGTGGCTCTCTGGGGAGGTAGGCTGGGGCAAGAAGTGATTCCCTGCCACTAAGAATCCCTTTGGGCACAAAGAAGGCTCAATAGCTTACTTCACAAACTGGCACTCAAGAGATGCACTCAGAGGTGCCAGTATGTGACCCTTACAACTCCCCATTATTAGGAGAGTAATGGTATACATGTTTAGAATTGATTGTACATATGTGTGGAAATGTCACAAAGAAATCCTACTCTATAGCCAGTACATGCCAACAACAATAATGAAACCCTCCTTATTATTCATATCCTCTCATGTTGCCGTATAGGCACTTTTCAGTTGCTCATAGGTCCCCACCAACTCTTGTGGTGTTTGGCCATTCAATAAAGACTACTCTATGGGAAGCATCTTACATGCAAGACTGCTAGGTAGACCACTACTCCTGACTTCCCCAACAGTTTCCTTCTCACTGCCCAAGTTCTGGAAAAACCTGTTTGCTGGCTCCCCAAGCATGTGTTTTGGTTTCTTGTTTTCTATGCTATATAATAGCTCCCATTCAGGAAGCAATTAAGGGCCAGACACTGCAATTCAAAAACATTGTTGCTATTCCATTAACAATTCTGAAGTGCAGACCACCCTACTCTCTTCCACCACACGCTGTCATTAACTGAAATCTCCAGAACTTTTCTTTAAAAAAATTATCTTTTTTTTTTGGTCAGTTGTGGGGCCTTAACTCTGGGCCTGGGTGCTGTCCCTCAGCTCTCCAACTCAAGGCTAGTGCTCTACCACTTGAGCCACAGTGCCACTTTTGGCTTTTTCTGCTTATGTGGTGCTGGAGAATCGAACTCAGGGCCTCATGCATGCAAGGCACACACTCTACCACGGAGCCATCTTCCCAGCTCTTAAAAAATTATCTTTAAATATTGTACAAAGAGGTCTCAATTCAACATGTCAAATTATGAGTACAACACATTTTGATCAGTGTCACTCCTTCCTTTTGCCTGGACTGCCTTGACCTTGACCCCCTGATCTCCATCTCCAGTGTAGCTATGATCCCAGGCCTGAGCCACTGTGCGTGGCTCAAATGTGTGTGTGTGTGTGTGTGTGTGTGTGTGTGTGTATGTGTGTGTAATTTTTCCCTTCCCTGGTCCTGGGCACTGTCCCTGAGTTATTTCTGGCTTTTTGTGGTTAATTCAAAATAGGTCTCATGGACTTTTCTGCCTGGGCTGGATTCAAACTGCAATTTTCATATCTCAGCCTCCTAAGCAGCTAAGATGATAGGTGTGAGCTATTGCAGCTCAAATAGTATTTCTAATTACATAAATCTATGCAACATAGATCTGTGGTATGGCTAAGTACTATCTCATGAAACTCTTCGTTTCAATGATATATATTTGCACAAGGTTCTGGGTTCAATCCCCAGTAGCACCCAAAAAGGGTATTTTTCAATCATATGTATTTTATTGGTATATATATGAAGCGTTTTATATATAAAGTAGATATCTTACTATAGGTCAAAGTCCAAAATGATTAAAATCACTATTCTAGAAGTCAACTCCATAGCATCTCAAAATATTGTTACTGTTGCATCTGATGGACAATCAATTCCACATATCTGATGTTTTAGCATCATTACATCTTTGATAGAGAAAGTGGGCCATGTTGCAATGCACATGAGCCAAGAATAACTCTGAATGTAACCTTAAAGTAACCCCAGTCTTCTAAACATGCAGTCACATTTCAAGGACCTAGCAGCCAATCTGGCTCGGGCCCAGGGCAATTTGGAGATAAAATTCAGAGCTTTGCACATGCTAGATAAGGGTTTTCCCCTTGAGCTATTTCCCTAGCCTAACCTGCCTTATTTTATTTTATTGTTAAATTTTTCATTAGCTTATATTAATTGTATAATATATTACAATTAGTGAAATCCCATATATGTATACAATGTACTTTGATCAAATGTATCTCCTCTATTACTCTTTTTTTATCTTTCTTCTTCCCTATTAAAATTTTTATTTGGTTTCATTATTCTATTTTCCTACATGTCCTAAACTGCTTTATTTTAATCTCCATGCAGACTCTGGGTTCAGAATAAAGTGTCAGTTAATTCCTGTACCATTGGAAAAGGTAGTAGGCAAAAGAGTGTTTGATTTTTGACAAAAGGCCAAATTTTCTTAGCTTATCTTCTTTCTAAAAGCAAAATCTAAGAAAGAAGGATTTTTCTTCTTGTATGTTCTTACTTTGCTTTTGTGGCATATAATTTCATTTCCAATGCAATATAATGAAGACAGACAGACAGACAGATAGATATAGATAGATAGAACCTCACAAGCATCATGAAAAGTCCACAAAATTGAGGGTAATATGTTTTTAGATTAAAAAGCTCATCTTTGACTTCTTTTTCTTTCTTGATCATAATCACTCCTCTACCATTTTTTCTCCACCTCCCTGCCCTTTCCTAATACAGTCTCAATGAATTTTCTTGTCTCATTTTCACATATGTATATATTTTATCTATATTTGCCCTTCCTTGCCTTTTCTATTTGTCCCCATCCACTAATGTTTATAGCCCAGACAAGAAATGGTTCAACTTCCTAATTTCTTTTTGTTGAACTGTATGCTTATTGTTAGAGGAGTCTGATCAATGTATCAGTCACAAGCCTATACCATATTTTAGTCAAATTGATCACACACACACACACACACACACACTCCCATATGTACTTATTATAAAGAAGGGTTTCTTGGTGAGCAGGGGAGGGGGGGCAGGAGGGATCAGTATTTACTTTTAGCCAGCAAAGAAAAACAGAAGGGGAAAAAAATACTTACACGGATTGATTTATCCAATATACAATATATATAAATAATATACTTAAATTCTAATCTGGTTCCATAAAGTCATAATTTACATGGACCTCAAAACACAAATGACTATTCCCTATCTCTTCCCTTCAACAAAACAAGTAGCAATCAAATATGGAGTAATACACGGTATCAGGTTGGACATTTACCAAAAGGTATTGGCTACAACACAAAAATACATGGTAGATGCTACAAAATCTTTGTATCTGCTCTCATTGAGTATGTATGACACACACAAATTCATAGGAAATCTGTAACCAACATTTCAATCCAAAATAATACTAACAAAAAGTGCCCGGGGCATTAGAAATGATTGTTGCAGTTGAAACACTGCCAAGACACAATAGCTATAACAGCAAAATAAGGAAAGTAGGCAAAGTTTTAAAAAACTGAAAAGATGGGGCTGGGAAGGTGGCTCAGTGGTAGAGCGCTTGCCTTGCATGTTCAAGGCCCTGGGTTTGGTTCCTCAGCACCACATAAGCAAAAAGAAAAAAGCCGGAAGTGGCGCTGTGACTCAAGTGGTAGAGCGCTAGCCTTGAGCTGAAGAGCTGAGGGACAGCGCCCAGGCCCAGAGTTCAGGCCCCACGACTGGACCCAAAAAAAACCCCAAAAAACTGAAGAGATAAAATAATCAATTAATGGGGCTGGGAAGGTGGCTCAGTGGTAGAGTGCTTGCCTTGCAAGCATGAGGCCCTGGGTTCGATTCCTCAGCACCACATAAGCAAAAAGAAAAAAAATCAGAAGTGGCACTATGGCTCAAGTGGTAGAGCTCTAGCCTTGAGCTGAAGAGCTGAGGGGCAGTGTCCAGGCCCAGAGTTCAGGCTCCACAACCCCACCCAAAAAAACAAACAAACAAAAGAATCAATTAATGACCTGCTGCAAGATAAAAGAAGAATAGCAGTAAGCATTGTTAAGTGCCCATCAGAACTTGGGCTATTGCAATGGAGAAGTCTGCATTATGTAAAGACAAGGAGGTATGATTCGGCCATTACATTCCTTCAGCCTTCAACCCATTCTAAGAAAAACATCTGTTCCCTCAACCTATCCACAACCATTTCCCCAATTTTTAAGCTACTTCCTTGGTAAAAATTTTTCCACAGGTAAACTCTTACTTAGGAGCAAAATGAGGAAGGATGAAGTAAAAATATTCTTTTTCTTTTTTCTTGGTCTGTCATGGGGCTTGAACTCTGGACCTGGGTGCTGTCCCTGAACTCTTCAGCTCAAGGCAAGTGCTCTACCACTTGAGCCACAGTGCCACGTCCAGTTTTCTGGTGGTTAATTGGAGATAAGAGTCTCATGGACTTTCCTGTCCAGGGTTGGCTTTGAACCGAGATCCTCAGATCTCAGCCTCCTGAGTAGCTAGGATTATAGGCGTGAGCCACCAGCATCCAGCTCGTAAAGATATTCTTTGCAGATAAGCTAGCAACTCAGAGGGCCCCCTCGGCTCATCAGATGGTGTGCACATGCTTTTCATTAGCTCCCTTTTGTGGTGCCTACATGGAAAATGCCTCAAGTAATTATTCAAGTGCAGACATGTTTATTATTGATTAAGCTCCAAAAAATAAAGAGAATTTTTTTTTAATTTGGGTGTCTCAAAGGCCTGGGAAACTTTCATAAGATTTTATAGCATGATTGGCTATTTTAACAGACAATTGTTGCAATAGAGTAAAAACAAATGAACTGTCAGTGTACAAGGCCCCTAAGAGGTAGAATCTCCTTTTGCAAGGAATACAGACTGAGTAAGAAAATCTGAGCTCTATTTCCCAATTCAGGTAATTTAGAGTGGATCCCAGTGCTTCTTTTTTTTTTTGGTCCAATGGAGGACTCAAACTTGGTACCTTATGCTTTTGTTCATTAGCTAGCACTCTACCAACTAAGCCATGACTCTACCCCCAATGCCTCTTCTTGGTGAAAGTTTTAATATTTTAAGTCAGCTGCTCAGATTGCATATGTATCTTCAAAAGTATGCACTTCAAAAAGTAATGCTAAGCAGGCAGAGCTGATATTACCAACTGAAATGTTTAACAATATTATTTTTACATTTATACAAAAGCCAAACTGCCCTCATTCAGCAGGTGGCAGCAGCCGCTGCAAGAGTGACTGTGGCACTCCACCATTTGTAGTCTCAGCAGATCTGTCAGGGCTGCTGACAGTTCTGGAGCCACAGGTGGCAGACCCTGGCGAAATAATGGCACTGTGCAGGCACCAAACCATCTGTCACTGTCAGAATGCTGGGGCCCATTGTGCACATGGTTTCTACGACTGAGCTAAAAAAGAAGAAAAAGAAAAGAAAGAAAAAAGAAAGGGGGCGGAGGAGTCATACAGCTACATGGTGGATTTGGGTCCATCAAGGTAAAACAAATTACTTATCCCCATGACTCAAACTGGTTTTCATGATGGTCTAAAATTCTCAGACAGAAAACTGATTGTACATAAGGGGATACAAACTCAAGAACACACAGTACTCCTGGCAATATTTTGACCTGACAATGCTGACATGCCTGGTCTTTTCAAGGGCATGAACGTGACAGCTGTGATATAATTCTATCTTCACCTTTGCTTTCTGAAACAGTCAAGGCCTTGCAGATAGCCAGTAATATGTCTACCTGTAGCTTTTGCAGATCCCTCCCTCTCTCCTACCTATCCCTATCCCTCCAAAAGAAAAAAACCTCACCCTATAATCACCAACTCTGATTTCCACATTGGGTAAAAAAATGTTACTTTAAGAAGTAACTGAACAGGACCACACACAATCCAGGCATGGCTCAAGTGGTGGAGCACCAGACTAATAAGCAAGCAGAGTAAGAATGCTAGCAGGCCTGAGTTTAAGCCCCAGTAGCAGGGTGGGGGTAGGGGAGAACAATAAGCCATACTTTGCCTCTGGAGAGAGGGACGGTGATGCAGCAGGAAGTAACAAGCTGTGCTGGCAGGACATCTGCTGGCTGGCTGTCTCTCCTCTCATTGGGGAAAAGTAGGGAGCAGAAGTAAGTCATGGCAAGAGAGGAAGGTGGCTAGCCAACTGTTCTGCTGAGGTAGCCCCAGGAGAGAAAGCCGGGATAATTCTGAGCATTTTCTCTCCTTTGTCTAATCACTCCCAAAAGCCTAGCACACTTGCTAGGGCTAATTGCCAGAGACACAAGAAAGGGAAGGATTCTGAAGAGAGAACTTTTTCAAGCTAGCTTTTCAGAGGGAATACTAATGGTGTGCCAAAGTATGCCTGGCTTCAAAGAGCAAAGCAGCAGAATTCTCTCCGCACCCAAAAAGTCTGAATTCCAGTCACTCCAGGAAAGGAAAAGATAAGGAGGATTTATTACAAGGGATAATACATTTCAACATGACCACCTTGTAGTACCCAAAGAGTACTAAACCTGTACAGCCATAGAAAGCAGGGAATACAACAGTGATGGCCTTCATCATGGCTTTCCCATGGCCTTCCAAACACACTCTAAAAGAATACACTGAAGGCTGGGAAGGTGGCTCAGTGGTAGAGTGCTTGCCTTACATGCATGAGGCCCTGGGTTCGATTCCTCGGCACCATATAAGCAGAAAAAGCCAGAAGTGGTGCTGTGGCTCAAGTGGTAGAGTGCCAGCCGAAGAGCTGAGGGGCAGTGCACAGGCTCAGAGTTCAGGCCTCATGACCAACACCCCCCCCCCAAAAAAAACCCGCTGAAGCATTCCTGTATTAACACAAGACAACACAGAAATCCTAGGCGGTGTCAGATCCAGTGTCTTTTCCTCCCTGGTAAGAAGGAGCTTTGGGGACTGTGAGAAGGAAAGGGGGCGGCCAGAGGGTATGTCTCCCAGCCAAGCCAGCAGCTTTGGCCAGGCGCTCATGATTGAGCACAAGGAGCGCTATTGGGATGGTGTTTAGGAGCCGCATCTCATATTAATTCCCCGCTGGTCTGCGGTGTCACTCATTTACACTGCAGTTGAAAATCGCAGCTCCACCTGCTATGCAGCAATGCTTATGCTGATGGGATTGGAAACCAGTCATCCTGGCTGTCACAGCAAAGGGAGCTCTGGTTTTGCTCTTCTTATTCAAATTCTTTTTTCTTTTTCAAAAATCTATTTGTTTTGAGACCGTTAAAACAAACAGGACATAGTTCCTTTTATAACTTTACATTGTCTTCAATGAAATTCTGTCAAGGCACTCCTTTATTAATATTATTAGTGATTTCATGCTTTCTAAAACATTAATTAAGTTTAAAAACGTTTTGACTTTATCCTGTCAGTACCTAGTAATACTGCAGAATGCACCAGTCACCATTGCTACCATAGGTACAGAAAACAAGAACCAGTGTTTAGCTCGAGTGCCAAATGTAAGCAACAAAACAGGACACAAGATCATTTTTCAAAAAAAAATCATCTGTCAAATAAAACCATTTTTCAAAGCTAAATCCCATTACCCTTGCACCACTTCTGTAGAAGGGGCAGCCCTGCTGGGTAGGGCTCCTCACACTTGGGGTTAAGGCAGTGATTTGCTGGGAGGTACTTCAGAAAGCCTGGCTCCAGCCTAGCCCGTAGAAGGATATAAAAGATTTTGCCCAGCCTAGGAAAAAGGATGTAAAGATTTTCCCCAGCCTAGGAAACAGCTTCTCTCTCACCCTCATGTCCAACCATCGACACAAAAAGCTTGACTTGCAGGAGAGATATAATTATTACATATTTGTTTTATAAATGCCAAATTTATAAATGCACATCACTTTCAACATAAGCCCAAGAAGACACTAGGCACAGCTCTGAGTAAGGCGCTTCTCACACAGCTGCAAAGGAACATTTCCTTGAGTTAGGCTGATAAAGCAAAGGCAGACAGTTGAAAGCTCAATGCATCAGCTCCACCAGTCAGTCACCAGCCAGCCCACGTTGAGGAAGAAGCAGAGTGGGATACAGACAGCAGCACAAGAGCACAAGTAGAAAGTCATGTGCTCTGGACCTAGGGTAAAACCTAGGGTATGACCTTGAGGAAGTTATTTAACTGCAGTACACCTTGCTTCAACTATAAGGAGATCTGATCATACCACATAAGTTCCAAAAATTCCAACTCCATAAGAGATGGGGAATAGAGAAGAAATCAGCAGTCACTACTACTCTCACTACAGTCTTCCTCAAAATAATCACACTATCAACCACAAAAGAAATACTGTAGATTTAATTTTTGAAGGCAGCAACATATAGATTTCTTATATAAAGTAACTAGAACGAAAATAAGAGACAACACATTTTCGCAGGAATGCTAGTTTCCTCTTGCCACAAAAGGGAAACACAGTGCTCAGCATTTTCTAAGAATCCATATACTGGAAGGAGCAAATTCCTATAGTAAGAAAGAAGAAAAGTACAAAACAAGGAAATTCCAAAGTGTTAATACCATTCCTTAAAAGTGACATTTGAAGCCATCTTGATTGAGTCTTCAGGAAAATCCCAAAACTTCCATCTTCTGACAATAAAAAGTAACTGTAAATTAGTAAAGCAATATGTTCACACTGGTGAAGAAAAGAACCCGTGCATGCAGACCACCTCTCATCAGTGCTCCTGGTGACGCCATTTTCCTCCTTCTTCACTGCCATCTTAGGGCTGCCTGACATGCTTGCTATTCTACATTATGGTACTGCCCGAATAGTACCATACAAATGTACTTTTTTAAATCACACACACAAAAAATTATCCTTTGACACTTTATTACCAGGTAGGCTAACATCATGTGAAAACTGAAGAGCTCTGAGACTGAAGAAAATCAGGAATCTTCTACAAGTACCAAGAAGGAGAACCTCATCTAGCAGCCAAACTTGAGTTAGATGCAAAGAAAATAGGAAGCACTTGGGTCTCTGGTACTCCTGCAGAACACCTAAAAACAATACTCAATATACTGCTTCTTTATAAAGCCAGCAACACACAAAAAAATGACCAGAATCTTTAAGCAAGTATTACTTTAAAAATGTTAAAGGTAGGCTTTTTAACACCTCTCATTCCATCCAACCCAATGTTTTATGTAAGCAATGCTGCAGTTAAAATGGAGTTTGAGTATGCTGCCCTAAAACTCTTTTATTTCAAGGGGTAAGTCCAGTAAAATTCAAGTACAAGATTTCTCTTTGTATTCTACCATACATCTGTACTACATGATATGTTCTTATGATGCAGGCTAGTTTAGTACCACAGACTTACAGAATCATTGTAGGACTCAAACAAGGGCTTAGGAAAACAAACTCTTCCTGTCAGTGAAAAGGCTGATATAAAGAAAACTGTTCTCTGCCCAGTTTCAGTGATCTTTTCATTAGAGAAAACAGTGTTCAGTGACCAGGATGAACAGCAGCTAGGATAAGACCTAGAACAGCTGGCTTTACAAGTCTGATCTTGATTTAAAAGGATTCTCAGAAACCAGTTCCGTGAGGATTCAACTCCTGAAACAGCTACTAAAACATTTTGAGCAAATTCGTCATGGCAGTGTATTGCCAAATAAAGTTATTATAAATTCTTCAGGGTTTAAAAAACAAAAATTCTTCAGCCTTTAAAAGATAAACACACAAATCAGTGTTAAAATCCACTTGTTTCCTCTTAGCAAGAGCATAACGGAACAAAGAAATAAGCTAGGTCAAACCCAATTAAATTTAAGAATCAAGACTTGTTAAGCTTACAATTACAAACAAGAGCTTTTATATGAGTAGCTTTGAAGTCACAACTATTAATTAAGCAGAAGACACTAAAAATTAGCCCCATGAGTAAGAATGAAAGCCTCAATCTGGGAACAAAATCTTATTTTGTCAAAACATTTTTAATGTATTTTAATCATCTATTGTAGATCATTAACATGGAAACATTTTCTTAAGAACAACAACAAAATGCCCTAAAATCCAACAATTCTTTTCAGGAATAGGAAACACTTTTTTTGAAAGACAGTAAAAAGAAGCCTAAACTCTGAAATATACTAAATTTAGATTTCTTTTTTCTCCCAGGTGCCATTTCCATCCATGACTAATAATAATTTCATACCTCTTACTAACTTATCAATGAATAACTAATTAAAATCATTTCTAAAAATAACTCTAAAACATGTATTTCAAGAATATATCATACCTGGTTTTTAACACACACTTAAAAAATACATCCAAGAGTCTCCGTGTTATACCTTTCATATTTGTAGCAGTCTTTTAAAAGTCTATTTTGCCCATTCAACCAAAGACAAATTTTCAACCTCTCACCGCTATATGAAAAATACTTACAGTAGACAAAAGGATTCCATCTTCTTTCTGGGAATGCTCTCCACCCTTCCAAAGAACTCTTTTCTACAGTGTGCAAAATCATTCTTACTTGTACAGTAACAAAGCTCCTGTGCCATTGAACCTAATGTAAATGAAATGGCCCTGCAGCTGCCTTCAGAATCCATTCACCTCGCCCATGATACAGCTAATTGTTAAAAATGGTGGATGAGACATTTTCCATACATTAAATTAAGGAGCTCTGATGAATGCACTGGCATCCACCCACTTCAGACAAAGGAAAATAATTTGCAACTGTACCAAGGCAGGGATAATTGAGTCATATCCTATCCAGGGTCAGTGTTAGAGGTTTCCTCCATCTTTACAAAATGCAAACCACAGCTCATTGTCTCATCTCAGAAATCAATTCTTTGCAGTGCAGCACTAGGTCAGAGTTTTAAAGGAATCTTAGTCATGAGTAAATCCAGACTTTCAGTGCTAAGAGCCAAATTCTCCAGTTCCTCTCCCTTCCCTGAGCAGTTCTCCATTCCTCACTTGACAGCTTCTCAAACCTTCCTATTGTTAAGAGTAAAGAAAAGTCCTACACCTCTGAAGGGAACTAAATCCCTCCACTAAGTGAGCAATTTCCAAGTCTGAGCTTCAAAATGAGGTCCAGACCTTATGATACAATACATTCTTTGGGAGTAAAAAAAAAACTGTACAATATTCTTTTTTTGTTATCTTTAAGGGGAGGCAACAAACAAGCTGGTTTTTTAAATGGTGAATTCTCTCACATTAATCAATGTATTAAAAGTATTATTTATAGGCAACATATCTCATTATTACGACTTAGGAAGTTTTCATTTTAATTATACAAATCAAAAAAAATCTAAAAAATATTATTTAAAAAGGGCTCCTACTCTGTTGCAGCTAAATTTAAGAAATAAAAGGTAATTATCTTAACTTAAATTGCCCAAAACTGGTAATATCAAAGAACCCACATCTCAGATGTTACTATTTAATTTCATTTAAAGCCTTCTGCTAAAATGTTTTCTATGAGATAATTGCAAATATCTTTAAATAGTAATTTTTTTCTGTAACTACTAAATTAAATAACTGAATTCCTTGGTAAGGTATACTCCTACACACACACTCACACACACACATATACACCTATAATCCCAAAGAAGGATTTTAGCAAAGGAAAAAAATCTATTTTAAATTTCATATCATACAAGAATTCTGCACTTCACGTCTCTAAAAAAAAAATCCTAAAGAAAGTACTTGTTACTTAAAGATGAAATCACAAAAAAACCCAACTATTTAAATACCACTATGCCCCACCCAATAGACTCTTGTTTTTAAGAAAAACATTAGATGGAAAGACACAAATCTGAACAATTCTCAGAAGACTCAAGTACTTGTACTATCAAATGAGTTAACTGCTTCTGAATTTATTTCAAATTTACAATAAATAAAGACCTGGTGTTTCAGAGGTACAACATGCTGTCAACTCTATTTAAGATGCACTCATCTTAATTTCTTTACAAAACAGACAATCCTACCTGCAGCACTCAAATTTAAGGAGTTGCAGACCGGTGGATGCTGTCAGTCACTGCAGCTCTTCCGTATCGTCGTCTTATGTGGGAACTGGTGCTCAAGTTTTTCCTACCCCATACTGCCAGAATTGATGGATGGAGTGGGGAGAGGGAGAGAGAAGGGAAAGAGAAGAAAAAGGAAAAGACTCCTCTGCAAGTGCTGATAAGACTGAACACTAAAGAGTCCAATCAGACAATGAGACGGCAGAGTCCCTTAAGAAGGAAGCAGAGCAGCCCGGGAGCAGAGCATCATCATCGAAGGTGCTCCACACAAATTCAGAGAAGTCAGCTATCAGTTTGAAAGCACAAACTGATAGGAGTAACAGTTTATAGGTTACAGAAGGGAATTTTATTGTTAACGGACTGTACCAAGTTAAGATTTAACAGGGGGAGAGACAACATGTAGGCAAGGAATGCTATAATACTTTTTCCCCCAACCCAAGCCACTGCAATTACTCTGCTGTGAATTTTTGATGACTTCCGACATCTTGCATAGTTAATAATCGCTTCAGCTGTCATGTTTGGTTAATGTGGAAAATGCATTTGCTGCATTGTGATGCAGTGCTGTGGCCACAGATTGTAACACCAGTTGTGAAGCTGGTCCCTTAACTGAGCAGCAGGAATGTGCACATGTCACGATGCTAAAATAAATGGTAGTTAAAAGATTTTACACAGCAGCAGACCTGCCATTTTAGTCTACAGAATGTGTAGATCCAACATACAGAAGCATCGCAGATCACTGTGCCCTTGTCCACTGTAGCTGTACTGTCCTTCAAACAGAACAGTAAATTCACCATCTTAAATGTTTGGTCTCTTAGTAGTTAAAAGATTTTGATACTATTTAAATAACTATTTAGATTAATTATAGCTTTGAGCAGAACAGAGGTTATTTGCATTTCAAGAATATACAGCCAATGAAACTGTCAGTGACACGGGAAAATGCAGACCTTTTATTAACATATGCTCAGCTCAACTGTCACTTCTTTGTACAACATTTATGGGGAAAAATATATATGATGTATAAGTGATAAATATTCCTGTTTTGCCGGAATGGTTTTTACGAGTACCCTAGGAGAGAAAAGGATCTTTTTCTCCATGTTTTAATATATAACCTGAAAGCTAAAGATTACATTAAAATACTAAAGTGTTTTTCCACTGTCACAAAAGGAAATTCCATGTGGCAAACTGTGCAATTACAAGAAGCTTGAAAAAGGCAAGACGAAGCCACACTAAGAGTTCAACACTAGATGATTAAAGTCAAGCCAGTCAGGTAGTGAGCCATCATTATGGTACATATTGCAAAGAAAAATCTAGAAAAAGACTATTCCTTCTTCAAACAGTAAAAAAAAATCAAAAAGCCCAGGACTATAATCTGTCTGGTTGCAAAACCAATGCCTATACTGCAGAACCTGAGAATCGTTACTCTTGCCAATTTTCATAATATATTTTTATACAAATATTAATCTGGCTACCTAACATCTAGAATTTGACTACTTTGCTTCATCTTTCATTATTATTTTTGTCTTTAAAGAAACAACCAAGTTAGATTTTGATGGTTTAAAAGAAAATCAATTAATTTAATTAAATTACATTTCTTACATCAGAACTTTGGTCAATAAAATAACCCAGAGCTGCGATGTTGCTGGTATTTCTTCCTTATAAAACAAGCAAAAAACCCAGCCAAATTAAAAAAATGAGTAAATAAATAAAAAAAAAACACAAAACACACTGGTGTTCAACAGTGAATGACAATGAAAGAACTTATGTTACTAACATAAAAATCAACTCTGATTTCCTTTGTTTTATTCATTGTGATAGCACCAAATGCATAATTTGGAGGTACATGTGTTAACAAGCACTGTAAAGCTTTCTAGTTTTGCTTCTTACCCTAACTTAAAATTAACTGTACCAACAGTGCTATTCAGTGCCATAGCAGATGTCACAGTAGTTGCTGCTAACATTCAACAATTCAAGCTCTTTTTGTTCCAGACCCAGTACAAGGTACTACTAACAGCTTAGAAACTGCACAAGGAAGGAAGAAAACGGTTTTGTTGGGGGAAGCTTTGAAATCAACCAGGCTCAGCTTATGCTCCAATTACTGAACAAAAGACAATCCTGGGGGACCTCTCTGTGAACTAGTACAAGAGGCAAACTCTTTTGTTTCTCATCAAATAAATACTATATTGGAGCATAGCAGATATGCAGCTATAGGAGTCAGCCTGGGGATATGAAGGGCAAGGAAAAAAAAGAACCCAAGGACCCAAGTGCAGCTGAAGTCAAACCACTTCACTGATGTAAAAATCTGTTCCTGAGGGAAACATCTGAGGTTCACTGTAGAGGAGGGAAAAAACCCTTTTAATTTCAAAAAACAAACAATACAACCAAAAAGCTCACCTCACCAAGTCTGTTAAGACCTTCCTCCTTCAGTATTGTCAATAAACAAATTAGCAGGGCATTTCTTTATGTCAAAATAAATCCTAAATCGGCTCAGACTCTTTCTGTTCTCATTCTATGAGTATTCCAAAATATCCAGGCAAGAGGCTAGAACATTCTGGCTATAAAAGACTCAGAACAGAGGGGGACTGAGAGTGGTAACTAACTTGCCTTCAGACCTGCTGGAGAAGTCATGAAAATACTGGAAAGATGCCCCCTCACAAAAGAGGTGCATCGCCACTAGTTTTGTCACAAATACTACATAAATTGATCGATTCTTAAATGTCTATTAGGTGTTCCATTGTTTACGTTTGTGTTTTGACCTTACACAACCTTAAATACCAAAAACTAAAGCAAACAGAAGGATAAGAACACTCACGTGCCCAGCATTCATTAACACAAGGGAGAACAGAAATGATGAGATTATAAAATAGAAAAAGGAAGCCCTGGAAGTCTAAAGCTTAGGTGGAATTATAATAATTGACAGATAAAACTACACTCAATTAAATAACTGCAAAGCTGTATTGACTATATGTATGACTTTGCCCACAAGTCAACCTTTTACAGATCTATGGTGGGTCCTGTTCTTCTAGCTCTGCAAAGATGCAGCAAAATTACTGGTGCACATGTAGGATTTTTTTGTTTTTGTTTGGTTAAAATTTTTGGTTGTTTTTCAGAAATAGGGCCTCACTGTATAGCTCAGATTGATCTTGAATTTAAGATCCATTTGCCTTAGCTTCCAAGTGCTATTTTTGTTTATAAGGGTATACCATCAGGCCCAGTTGGGTAAGCTCTTTTAATAGTAAAGAACGAGATCGTGAGGTTGGGTGAATACTCCCCAATGCTCAACCCATCCCCCCAGCTTTCTAATGCATAGCTGGATCCTGCATCCCTTTCTACCCAGTCAATAACCTCTTTCTAGCTCCTCTCTCCTGGCTGACCTTAGAACTTTGCCCCTGCTATGCAATTTCCCTTCCATATGTTCATTTTATTGTCAAAATTCACTTCTAGGCAGTGGTGCTGGAAAACTCTGTCAGAGCTGTTTTCTGAACACTGCTTGCTTCTTACCCTGTCTCTACATGCTTCACGAGCATTTCCATAGTGATGTTTGGCTAAAACATCAAAAGTTTAAATGAAATCTCAATTCTCTATCAACTTAAATCTTCCCAATTTCAGCCTGGCTGGGAAGCATCAATCTTCTCCCTGCTCCAAATCTTGTGTTATTCTGAAACATGCTTTAGCCCACCAGATACCAGATGTACTACATGTTTTATTCCAAGTGATTCTCATTTTCTCAGTTCCATTTCCTTGATCAACTTTTTGGCCTTAGCTTGCCATTTGCCCTGTGGGTGGATTACTAGAACTGCCTCTGAAGAATAGGTCAGCAAATATGTCTCCATGGCCAGGCCAACTTCCATAAGCATCACTGAACCTTCCTCCCCCTTCTTCTCAACATTTACTCATCCCACACACACTACAAGAGCACTTGCTGCCTACACTCCACTGCTTTGCAGCCACTCCATCCACATCTGTTCCACAAACCACAGATCCTTTCCCTTTCCTTTTCCCCTTCCCTTTTCCCTTCTTTTCCTTTCCTTTCTTTCTTTTTTTTTTGTCTATACCAGGGCTTGAAATATATACTTGCTTCATCTGCTTGCTCAACTAGTGCTTTACCACTTGAGTCCCACCTCTATCCTGACTCTACTGGTTAGAGATTGAGTCTCATGGTCTCTTTTGCCTGGGCTGACTTTGAACTGTGATCGTCTAGATCTCAGCCACCTGAGTATGTAGGATTACTGAGCCACCAGCATCTAACCAGATTCACTTATCACCTAATTTTTCTTCTCACATTCTTAGATATGGTCAAATTATCACTCTCATAACCTCTTCTTTTACCTTAGGCAAGCCAAAGTCATTTCATCTTTCAAGGCCCTTTCAGGTCCCAGGTGATCTTCCCCAACTTCCCAAGAATTGATCACTTCATATCCTCTGAAGCCCCATGACATACAGAATTTAACTTAATCAATTGGACAGTTTGAACCCATTGCTGGAATGTTATTCTTGGCTGTCCACATGGAAGCCATGAAGCTTCTAAAAGGCAGTATCCAGAATTTACATTCTAATTATCATTCAACAAAGCCATCCCACTGATTTCCCCCCTCTTTTGTGGTGCTGAGTGTCTGAGTCCAGGATCTCCAGTCCATCCACTGGTTTATATTAGTGTTCAATAGGTCCACTTAGATGCAGGTAATTACTTAAAGGGGAGCTAAACTTTTGCTCATTGTTTCTTCTTCTTTTTTTTTGGGGGGGGGGGGTCTGGTCATGGGCCTGAACTCTGGGCCTGGACGCTGTCCCTCAGCTCTTCAGCTCAAGGCTAGCGCTCTATCACTTGAGCCACAGCGCCACTTCCGGCTTTTTTCTTTTTGCTTATGTGGTGCTGAGGAATGGAACCCACGGCCTCATGCATGCAAGGCAAGCGCCACCTTCCCAACCCTCATTGTTCCTTATTCCAAATTTCTCAGCTTTCTAAGAGAAATACAGCTTTAGGTGGCAAGACAGATGCTGAAGTGATTCTAAACCAACATACAGAAACATCAAACTCTTTTATATGACTAAGCAAGCATCATTATGACAATATTCAATTCCCAGAGTCAGCTTCCTTCTCATGTGCATTTATAGAGCTAAAGAGGTTCAGAGGAAATGAGATGGTCCTGGTCCTGGCCCAATGTCAATGGTGTGCATATACTATAGCTCATCTGTCCTTACAAACCAGCTGAGAATGAAAAAATAATCTGCTAATTTATCATGGATATTTCTTCTTTTTTGGGGGGGGGGTCCAGTCATGGGGCCTGAACTCTGGGCCTGGGCACTGTCCCTCAGCTCTTCAGCTCAAGGCCAGCGCTCTACCACTTGAGCCACAGGCCATTTCCGGCTTTTTTGTTTTTGCTTATGTGGTGCTGAGGAATCAAACCCAGGGCCTCAGGCATGCAAGGCAAGCGCTTTAACCACTGAGCCACCTTCCCAGCCCTGGATATTTCTTCTTAAACACGGTTTTAAGTGAGGAACACTACTTGACTTTTTAAAAAAATTAAATAAAAAGGCAATTTCTTTATGTCTCTATTTTGCAGTCAAACACATTAAGATTCATTTCTTGCTTGCTCATTTTCAAAGTGGTTTGCCAAGGGGTCAAGAAGCGAAAGAAAGAAAGAAAGAAAGAAAGAAAGAAAGAAAGAAAGAAAGAAAGAAAGAAAGAAAGAAAGAAAGAAAGAAAGAAAGAAAGAAAGAA